>NC_057799.1:407761118-407859377 GCF_018294505.1 Triticum aestivum | reverse complement strand
AGAATATGCAAAAGTTAGAATTTTTTTCTGTTCATAGATTTTTTTGATGATATTATTGTTAAATTTTTCTGTTGTAATTTTTTTCTGTTGTAATTTTGTTCATAGAATTTTATTTTGTTCATAGAATTTTTATGATTTTTTTGTTCATAGAATTTTCTTTGTCAATTTATGTATATGTTCATATTGTGTATGTGTAGGAAAATTGTGTATGATCAAAGTTCATTTATGTATATGTTCATAAGTGCTTAGTAGTTGAACTAGTTGATTTAATAAAACTACTTTATTTTACTGTAGAAGTAGTTTATTTTTAGTAAGTACTACTTTATTTTATTTATAGTAAGTGCTTAGTAGTTGAACTAGTTGGATTTAATAAAACTACTTTATTTTACTATAGAAGTAGTTTATTTTTAGCAAGAAAATTAATAGAACTAGTTTATTTTTTAGTTCGAGCAATTATTCCTGCATCGACGTCGACGATGCCTATCCCGCATCCTCGTCGTCGACGCGGCGGAGGAGGCCTGCTTGATCAGAGGGGCCATGTCCGGGACTGGGCTCCGCCGGGCTGGTATTGGGAGGTGCTACCTTCCGGGGGGCGTAGGTTGGTGAGGAGCCAGCCCGTCGTTGACCCGATCCTTGTTTGGTGGCGGTCGCGTGGGCCAGTGACGGTGCCGAGGCTTCCGGACACCGCGGAGGTGGTACTTCACCGTGTCAGCGAGGAGGACGAGCACGTCCGTCGCTACATGGTTGCGTTGGAGGGCAGGTTCGACAATACGTGGCAGGTTCTTCAAGGATCTCACTGGAGTGATCCTGTGATGGTTCCTTCTCTTTGGGTGTCCACCGCCCGCGCCGATACCCGTCGGGCGCTACGGTTCTAGCTGTATTAGCGATGCTATATGTATGATAGTATTCGAGGTGTATTAGTGATAATATTCGACGATGTACGGACGCAAGAGATGATGTAGTTTTGCTTATAATTGAATGCATGCTAATTTGAATACTACTTTATTTTACGATTTTGTTTTGCTTATTGAATGCTCAGATTGGAAAATTACTCCTACTTTGAATGCTAAAATTGGAGAGCACTATGCAAGGCGTATGCATTTGATCAGTTGATAGCTTATAGGGTTTTTGTTTTTGCAGAAATCTAGGAGCCCCCTCCATCATCCCCACCGTCGTCCCCGTCACCGACCCCCCTCCGACCTCGAGGTGAGACCAGCCAAATCTCCATGTCAATATGAATCCTATAAGATATTTTGAAATGTTTTTCCTCATATTTTCAACCATTGAAATGTAATGGCCATCAAGTTTGAATGCTCATATGATGTAGATAAAAACATGTATATTTCCGTTTCGGCAAATTTCAGGCGCTCGATATGTCCTTTTTTAGAAGATAATTAAACGATATTTCGGGTTGACTTTAAGTCTGTCGAGTCTCCACCATATATGAGACGATGAAGAATCCCAACTGTTGTCGTGGGGGTAGCTTCTCCTTCGTTCCCGTGTGCTAGACAATTTGGTGTAATGCACTCGGGAACGAAAGGAGGAGCTACCATCACCGACAGTCGCAAATGTCAGAGAGGAATCAGTGAGGGAGAGTCTCCACCATATATATATGAGAGGACGAAGAATCCCGACTGTTGTCGTGGGGGTAGCTTCTCCTTCATTCCCGTGTGCTAGACAACTTGGTGTAATGCACTCGGTAATGAAAGGAGGAGCTACCATCACCGACGGTTGAATATGTACACCACGTGAGCTGAGAGTTTTCAAGAAAAGACTCGACAGACCGATAGTCAACCCGTGATGAATAATAATGATCTAATTTAGGTTTTTTAATTAGTACATATATTTAATTGTACAAGTTTAATATTTGAATTATGAACATAGGAAATGTCGTACTCGGACGACGAAAGTCTCCCAAGGGAGTGCGACTGGTGCCACGACGACCGAGGTCTGTGCGACAGGCCTCACCTGGACGAAGATCGGCGCTTCAACATTAAGCTGGAGGAGACCTTCGATGTTGAAACGGTATGCAACGATGACAAGTGTTATTTTTTCGTAATTAAGCACGACTTCAAATATTTCAACGTGTACTTTTCATCTTTACAATTTGACTAGCTTATCCCATGCCATGCAAGACGCCATGTCTTGGAGAGGATGGGTTTTGAAGACCATGAAAGTTTCGAAACAAAGAAAATTCACCTAAGGACCCATCATGGTGTGGATTTTGAAGTAAAGTTGTACAATTCTGAGAGCGTAGCCCATTTTGGTTGCAAAAAATGGGAAGCACTTTGCAATATGTATGGTTTTGATGAGGGTATGCTTGTCACCATGGATCTTGGTGATCCTGAAATCGAGCAAGACAATATGGACATTTGGTTCCTTGTTGATACGCCTCCAATTCTACCGCTATGTGAGTTTCTCAAACATAGTTATTAGCTAATTTATATTGTTTATTTCAAAATAGTTGACAGCTTATTTCCATTGACAGCTTATTTTCATTCTTCAAAGAATGTGCGAAAGATGGTAGACAGAACCTACTACACCGAAGGCTCCGAATTAACTTATCAGGAGAAAAATCATCTGATCGCATTTTGTACTGATCTTGAGAATTACAATATCTACAATCAAACTCCTCAACATTATGGTCAATACGTGCCACTAGTGCACGTGTTGAACTACGGTAACTTCCATGGAGATGCCCTGGTACGTTTTTTACTATTACGACGTTCGTGCATCTTTTGCATACTTCTAAAACTAGTACATCATTGCTAACTATGAAGTTATTACTATGTTTTTCAACAGAGAATCCCGATGGCTTGTGTGCCTCATTTGATGTATCAGAATGGTAGCCTTGATGTTTTGAACATACAACCAGGTCATCCTACGAATCTCAACTGTCCATACCAGATTTCTAAAAGAAGTGGAGACATGAAAATCAAAGAATGGAAAAAATGTATGGACAGTCGTAAGGAGGTTCTTGGAAGCAAAAGGAAGCAAAGCGCAAGAATTGGAGACGGGATGATCTCCATTCTCCATAATGGAGAGTCGGGGTCTATATTGTTTTATGCTATTTTACCTTAAAGAGGGTATTTAGGTCCTACCTAATATTGATGATCATGTGCTAAGAACAATTAAGTAGGGTTGGTTCGATGACTATGAGGATGATGATCGTATGACTTGTTATTAATAACGAGTAGAAAGTTGTATGATGATGATTAGTAGGACTTATTATTATGATGATGCATGATGCAAGCATGAAGAGTTATTATATATCAGTGGGTGAAATGAACATGGATTGGATTGAAGTGAAGGCAACATGCATGTGGTGCATGTCGAAAGTAGTACTAATCCAAACTTGATCAAGTTAGGATTAGTATTACTTTCGACATGCACAACATGTTGCCTTCACTTTAATCTAAGCCATGTTTAGGCATAGTAGTAGCGTTGGTAAACCAAGCACGGAGATAAGAGAGGACACTTCTCTCTTAGCTAGCTAACACACCCTAAATTACCCCCTAAACCACCCCCTTTCAGAAAAAAACAAAAACCTCAGCTCCTGCCAGCTGCTGACGCGTGGACGCCTATTGGTCCCGATTGGTGCCACCAACCGGGACCAAAGGGCCTCCTGCCTGGGCTCGCCGGACCGGCCACGTGGAGGCCCATCTGTCCCGGTTCGTGTAAGAACCGGGACTAAAGGCCTAGGGCTTTAGTAACGACCCTTTAGTCCCGGTTCAGCAACCGGGACAGATGGGCCTTACGAACCGGGACAGATGGGCCCTTTTTTTACTAGTGGTTACTCATAAATATTCTCCTCGGCTCTTCATTGGGACGATTATGATTTGGGATTCTTACACAGAAGTGCTACACCACCCCGTTTGGCTTGCAGGCTATTAGATTGTAATCCTATGAATCAAATAATCCACATAGGAAAAAATCCCTAAGGATTAGAATCCTTCAAAATTCATATTTTTCAAGATTCAACATAATTCCTTTAAAAATCTTTTGAATCAAAGAGTCCCTTAAGACATGTTATGCTTTTTTTTGAGATACAAAGAGGTAAAAGTTGGAATCCTCTGATTATAGTTGACTTAAATTTTTTTATACAGTTTAGTCACTATTTTTGATATGTGAGGGTTTAATTCAAAAGTTGGTTTCTTCCAAGTTTATCCATGCAAAACGATTCAAGATATATTTATTTTTATGACACAAGGTTTCAAGATGAATGCCATTTCCTAATGCAATGTGGGCATACGCAAAATATATCATTCTGGCTTGCCCATCAAGAACATCAGATTATCAGTATTACTATTTTACACTGTTGAACTGTTGATGGATGTTCCTGCAAAAAAAGGTTATGATGAATGGATGTCACACAAAGTGAAACACTACGATGAGAAAAAAGATGTAGGAAGGAGGCAAAAATGTCATATATTTCAGTGCACATAAGTGGCCATAAGGCCATTGCCTCTGGACTACTTGATCACAAAAATAAAACCATATTTATTATTTCAAGGTAGAATGAACGAAAGGCATTGGCATTACCCTAAAAGAAGAAACAATACAAAGAAATAAAACAAAAGCGAAAGTGGTTCTAAGGTAGAATAAACTAAGTGCATTGGTATTACCCTGAAAAAATAGAAATGAGGAAAAGACTCTTAAAATAAACAATAAAAAATCACACTTGGTTTGCATATAATTTACACTATTGTAGAATATTCAAGATCAAGAAAATAATAGTACAACTTATTGATAGTAGTATAAGTTGCACACACATTGCATAGAACCTGCATATATACATTCATATTATACCTAGTGTTCAAACAATAAGAATACTGATATTGGAGATTAATCACTCCTCAACATGTGAAAAATGAGTTGCATTTCATATCATTGGTGTTACCTCATAATCACACACGCGTGCAGAGGGACAGACGGAAAAGTGTTCTGGCTTTAACAAATATTGTTGTATTTATCAAAATATGTTTATATTTCTATAAAAAATAAAAAGGAAAAAGGAAAAAGTGACTGACTAGAGAAAACATTCATGTGATAATATAGAAAAAAGGGTAAAATGTTCTGCTGGGTAGGCCGTTCCTTCATTTTTCTTAGTGGGGACTACTAGATATGGTGAGCTTTAAGGGATACGAAAGCAATGTAAAGTTAGTGTAATTTTGTAAACACAAGCAGTTCAATATGTATACGTTTCCTAGAATTCTGTACTGAAACAAAAATTCATGACCATGAGACAAGGGCCAAATGATAATGATGAACTCAAGCTGTTACTGGTTATTTATCGACATTTTATATATAGTTATATACACCCCATGCGAATGCACGGTTGACGACTAGTTATATTTATTTGCCTGTAAGACATGTTTCTTATATGTTGTCCGTTTCTTTCCTCTTGGGTTCATCTATGACTCCTCTTTCTCCACTCTCCTTCATGACCACGTCGATGATAGGACCGACCACGGAATCCACCTCTTTCTTTATCTCATCAACCTGCGTTAACCAGGAAAGATAGAGAGAGTTTCATTTATACCTTCCAACATGAAAACGAATATCATCACATGCTAAGCAGTAAGTGCCCCACATGTTGCTCAGTGTACTACCAATTACTACTAGCTGCCATCCAATGCTATCAGGATGACGTTTTAGCTCTCCGGACCAAATGAACAGTAAATTCAGAATGAATGTCAAACAAATTTAAAGAAATCTGATTTTTCTACACCTTCTTGTAGTGTCCAATGCGTGCTTGACAATTTTCATGCGAAACTAGACAATTTTGTTTCGTCCGCCAAAAAAAAAAGATTCAGTGGTCTAGAAATGCCAAAAATGGGGCACTCAACTTGATTTTCTGCACAAGTTAAAGTGATTGGGCTTTTCCCCTGAGCACTTGTCTGCTAATTTTTCTTCGTGGTCTTTTAATATTTGCAAAAACATTTTTAACGCGCAGGGGCAAATGCTATCCGGAGCTGAATTGGATATCCGCTACACAAGTAGTGTAGCAACGCTGCTTAACATGCTTGTCCCTATAACTCTAGAAGTCAACACGCATCTCTAACTTGCGGATATAGCATGGAACGGCCGGTAACTTGCACGGCTGCACCATGACCTAGTTAAGCAACACTACTGAACATCAGCAGCTGTCGTAGTGTAAACGTTGAGGAACTTTCAGCTTTGGATTCACAGGAAGCCAAAACGTGCAAGTAATAAACTAGGTAATCAACCTAACCTTATGGATTAGTGCCTCGGCTTTCTCGGCGTCCTCCTCGATCGCATCGGCGACGGTCTTGATCCTGGATGCTGCCTCCTTGAGGCCTTCATTTTCGGGGAACGCTTCGGCCACCTCGCCGGCGACTTTCTCGGCAGCTTCGGCCACCGTGTCGATTACCTCGACTGCCACCTCCGCCGTCTTCTCCACCTTATCTACAGACGCGATTTGCAATTACAACCACAGACAGAAGTTGAGATGAAAATGCACGCTAAGATCGACAGATAACATGTACAGAAGTCGTGGATATCTGAATCAAATTTACCTTCCAATGCTCTTATCTTTCTGTAAATCGGTATTGCAACAAGGACGGCACCGACGACCAAGGTCACCCTGAGAGAACCACATATAGCCTGTGAATGTGAGAAGGAAATGGATGAAATTAACACGTGCAACCGTAACTCTTCTGCACTCACCATGAAGGCATGTTGGACATAGGGAGATTTACTCTTGGCAAATTTTCGGGGCCTGGAACAGCTGCGGGGATTCTGAAAATGACACGTGAAATATACTGAACGATCTTGTACAGTAACTGCATCCTAAGAACAAGAAGGCACTTACTGTGTTGCTCTCCTGATCGGCAGGTTATGGTTGGCGCCCCAGAACTTCATGGCAAGGATCCGCGGACGACGAGCCGATGCGAATGAAACCGTGCTCCTTCGATGCCGAGAAATCCCCGGAGTGTAGAGGGCCAAGGCTTTGGAAGCAATGGAAGATATGAGGATCGCCATGCGTGAGATCTTAGGGAGGAAGGTTTCTTCGACGTCGAAGCTACTCTTTATGGGTTTCTACGGAACATGACTTGTGGCAACCTGCTTGTGTTGCTTTCTTCTGCAGAGTTCTGCTCAGCTTAGATCTTATCAGTCTGCACCAACCATTCAAACGTGAAAGTGACAATCAGTACACATCACCAGGATATCTATAAACTGCTTTAGTATACATAGAGACACGCGGTTACCTGGTTCCTTAAATTGGGTTGCACGACAGAGGTTGACTGTCAAGTAAGATTGAAAAAATGTTTTTCCCAAAAAAAAAAGATTGAATAAATGAAACGTTACTTCCGACACCTCTGTGCCAGAAAATACTTGCACTCCAAAGGCCTCTCCCTCTCGGTCGCCATGATGGCGGCGACTATGGGCGTCATTTCCTTCTTGAAGGCGTCGTCCTAGTTACTCTTCGTTCTTCATGTTGCTTCGAAGGAAACCTTGATCCTTGGATTATGCGGTGGCGTCCGATGTCGTGCCTTTCTTAAAGGCGCCGCCTTGGATTACCCGACTTGTCGTATACGGCTCCGTCTCGTCGTGGTGATTCATTCACGGTTGAGAGCTCCGGAGACTTCAAGCAGCTTCCTCATGTAGTTTGCTTGGAGTGTTATGGGGTAGTGTAGTTGTTCATTAACACCCATGTATCTAGCCTTCTGTGCGTGTGTTGTATGGATGGATTTGTATGATCGTTGCTTTTATATATAAAGGGAAGCGCGAGACCCTTTGGGTAAAGGTTGTAGAAGGTTTCGTTCTTTATTTTGTTCTGTTTTTCTCTTCATCATTTTTTTGGGATTTATTTAAGAATTTTATTTCCAGATTTTCCTTTCCTTTCTTTTTGTTCATTTTTTCTTGTCCTTTTTCATTTTTGAATTTGATGAGCATTTTTTGACTTGCGAACATTTTTAATCCATAAACATTTTTAAAATCCGAAAAGGTTTTTCATACCAAGAACAATTTTCCAATTTTTAAATCATTTTTAGAGCCTTGAACATTTCAGAAAATCGCAATTTTTTTAAAACAATTGTGAATATTCTCCAATTAAAGAACATTTTTTTTATAAATTCACATTCATTTTTCAAACTCGTGATTTCTTTTTCAAATTCATGAAAAAATTTAAAATTTATCTTTAGTTTCTCAAATTCGTCAACAATTTCAAAATTCACAAGCATTACGAATTTGTGAACTTTAAAAAAATTTATAAACATGTTTTGAGCATCTTTGGGAGTTTTGTGCAGTGTGAAAAAAAGGAAAGAAAAAACCCACATATCATACCTACACTACGCGATTTTAGGGAGCTTCTAGATGGTTTTTCTTTTTTATTCTTTGTGTTTTCTAAACATGTTTTTCAGGGTTTGTTGATTGGTTTTTTATCCTCTGGTTTTTTTTGTTTCTTCTTCATTTCATTTTTCTTTCCTCTCAATTTATTTCCATTTTTCTTTAAAACAATATTAATACTTTTTGAAAAACTAAAATATTTTAAATTCATGAATATTTTTTAAGTTTATTTTTTTTGAATTTGTGCGAGTTTGCGAGAATACTATGATTTCGTGATTTTTTTGAATCCGCAATTTTTTTTGAATTCATGAACAATTTTCAATAAGTGAACATTTTTTAATGCTTCCACCAGCGGTTTAGGGAAGCTTCAGATTGTTTTTGTTTTCTTTTCTTTGTGTTTTCACAACCAGTTTTCCAGGCTTCCTTGATCGGTTTTTAGACTCTATTTTCTCTTTACGTGTTACTTTCTTCTCCTGTTATTTCATTTTCTTTCCAATTCATTAATTCTTTATAAAAATATACAAATATTTTAAATTCTTGAATACCTTTTAAGTTACAAAAAAAATACTGACTTAGCGGACATTTTTTTGAATTAATGAACATTTTTCACAATCACGGGCAATTCAGAAATATATTCTTGAATACCTTTTGAGTTCACGATCAAGAGTAACACTTTTCGAATTCATGAATATTTTTTGAGTTAATGAACATTTTTTATTCGTCAACAATTTTCCAATTTCCAAACTATTTAAAATAAGTGAATAGTTTTATTAAAATAAAACTATTCAAAGTAAAAAAAACAACGTGAAAAAAAAATCGGTTCCCATTTCTACTTGGGGATGGCTAAATTCAGTCCAGGATTGGTGGAATGCGATGGTTCTTCGTCGTGGCCACATGAGGAAGGCGATCTCCTCGCTGCTCATGCTAGTGGCACAAGAGGTTCAGGAAGAGAGAAACGCTAGGGTTTTCTGCACCAAGGCATCGATGCCATATATTGTCATTGATAACATTAAAGGGGAGGTAAAAAATTGTGTTCTCTGCATGGCAAAATATTTGAGCTCGATCATGTCGCGCCTTGTTCCTTTTCTCCTTTATTAATGAGATGAGACGAGTCCGCCTCCTCCTCTTCCAAGAAAGAAAGTTAGGGTTCGTGCCTCTCATCGGCGCCGGCGCAGGTCCGCCTCGTCTCCGGTGGCCCTAGGGCCATGGAGGCGCGGTGGATCCTGGCAAGGGCCGGCGGGAGGGCTTCGTTTTTAGTCTTTTTTTCAATCTTATTAGGGTTTGTGTCCTACTCAGGAAGGCGAGACGGCGGCGGCTCCCTGAAGATGGAATAAAGGTCTCCCCGCCTAGCCCCCGTTCCGGCGGTGCGTCTAGCATCGTTGGTGGGCGTGTGGAGGTGTGTCTCCGGCAGATCTATCTTTGGTGGATTTGCTTGGATTTCGTCGTTGTTCGTCTACGTTCGTGTGTCTTCGGTTTGGATCCTTCCGATCTACGTTATTTTTCGTCAGCGGCGGTTGCTGTTCTGGGGTGCTGATCCTATGGGGCCTTAGCACGACGACTTCCCGACTGTCTACTACAACAAGTTGTGCCCGGCTCCGCCGATGGAGGGGCGATGATGGCAGCGCGCCTTCGGGTCGCTTCGGTGCTTGTAGTCGTCGCTAGGTGGTCTACAGATCTGGATGTAATTTTTATTTCTGGTGTTCGTTGTACTGTCATGATTGAAGATGAATAGATTGAAAGTTTTTCCGCAAAATAAAAAAATAAAAGAAATGAGATGAAGCAAACTTTTGCCACTATTTCAAAAAATAAATAAAATAAGTGAATCTTCTTTCGCACGATGAAATGGCGCCATCTCAAGAAAATAAATAAATGGCAGGGCAAGACACGCGAAGCAACCGGCGCAAAATCCAAACCCTAAACCCCAAGAGGCGAAAATCCCATAAGTCCAGACAGAAGCGAGAGTCCCTCTTCCCAACCATTCCCTCCGCCCGCCCCTCCCGTTCATGGCGGAGCAATAGATATAGACGGATTCCTCTACACAGCCAGAGTGCTGATCATTGTAAGACGCCAACACAAGCAGCAACGCCGGAGACGGCGTGGGAGAGAGAATCCAGAGGAACCCAAGCAAGAGAGGAGGGGAGGGGTTGTTGTAGGAAGAGCAGGTTTTGGGGGGCGGCAAGATGAGCACGGTGGACAAGATGCTGATCAAGGGAATCCGGAGCTTCGGCTCGGAGAGCAAGAACGTCATCACCTTCTTCAGGCCCCTCACCCTCATCGTCGGCTCCAACGGAGCCGGCAAAACCGTAATGCCCACCAATCCAATCTACTGCATCCTAGTAGTATATTCCACTATGTGGCGAGCGTATGCACCGGCCGGCACATTCATGGCTTGGGTTCTTTTGGATTCCCGCAGACGATCATCGAGTGCCTGAAGCTGTCCTGCACCGGCGAGTTGCCCCCCAACTCCCGCTCCGGCCACACCTTCGTCCATGACCCCAAGGTAAATACTTCTTACTATCTTAAGGTTGTTACTATTTTCCTGTTTTGTACTCGTTTTGTTTTCGATTCTTACTTTTGAACATGCTTGTGTGGGATTCAGGTGGCAGGTGAAACCGAAACGAAAGGGCAGATTAAGCTGCGGTTTAAGACAGCAGCAGGAAAGGATGGGGTGTGCATCCGCTCTTTCCAGCTTACCCAGAAGGCATCAAAGATGGAGTTTAAGGCAATCGAGAGCGTCCTCCAGACCATAAATCCACACACGGGCGAGGTCCCCTTTTCTAACTATAAAGATGATGTTTAACTTGATGTTATTTATATTGCCATATAATGTACTTAAATACGGCTTATGACACTAGGTGCGATCCAAAAAAGAAATCTTGCATCTGCTCCTGTTTCTAACTTATAAAGAAATATAAGAGCGTTTAGATCATTAAAATAGTGATCTAAACGCTCTTATATTACTTTACAGAGGGAGTATGAGTTACTGAACATACCAAGTGTACATATCTCTGTATACTGAAAGCGAAACTAAATAATATTTTACCCTATTTGGACAGAAGTATATCAAAAGGATTAGACCATTGACATGTCCTGTGAACCATGTAAATTTCCCAATACCTGAAAGGGCATATGATTTACTCTGTTCCTTGTTGTGTTTGCATCTGGCCATATAAAGTCTTCTCTAGAACACTCCTCTGCTTTTTATACATTATATTCATTCACAACTTCAAGTAGACTGATAGATATACACATGAAAAAATCAATTCGTTAGAATCTTGACAATGGAAATTTTGAATCTGCACAATAGATTTTTCACAGCTGTTCTTTGAATGATTCCAAGTGGTACCGGTATAGTAGGATACTTACGTCGTGTATCACTAGAAGGCTATCAGCTTTTATAGAATATACTGCTGATATAAACTCTACCCTCACTGATTGGTTTTTCTTGTTGAGCTCAGAAGGTTTGTCTCAGCTACAAATGTGCTGATATGGATAGGGAGATTCCAGCCTTAATGGGTGTTTCGAAGGCTATATTGGATAATGTTATATTTGTGCACCAAGACGAATCCAATTGGCCGTTACAGGACCCGTCAACACTTAAGAAAAAGTTTGACGACATCTTTTCTGCTACCCGGTACATGAATGCATTACTATTTACTTAATAATTTAGAAGCTCTGATCAAGGCCATAAATTTTCTTATTTGATTGCTGCAATCTGTTTAAGATGGTGTAGTCTCCACTTCTCCGGAGGTTAATCTTTCTGTGAAAGTGTGGAGCTGATGTCGAAACTAGCATCTCACTACCTTAATTTCCAAATCTAATGTACAGCTATACCAAAGCTCTCGAAGTCATAAAGAAACTTCAAAAGGACCAAGCACAGGAAATCAAGACTTTTAGGTTAAAGCTGGAGAACCTTCAAACTCTTAAAGATCAAGCATACAGGGTAATTTTATATTTTTCTAGAATATGCACTAGCATGCCTATCATACATGGTAATTTGTATCTTCATGATTGTAGAATTTTAATTTTTGTTGTGTTACTGGCTTACTGCCATGGGGATATATACTCCCTCCGTTTGGAATTACTTGTCACAAAAATGGATGTATCTACAACTAAAATACATCTAGATACATTATTTTTTGGATGAGTAATTCCGAACGGAGGGAGTATGTGATATACAAATAACATCCCTGTCATAAGGTGACAGTGTTCATTGTAACACTTCACAATTCACATTACCCTAGTAGACTACTTCATTTCTGTTGCCTTTACTCTTTCGGTTTTTTTTGCGAGAGCCTTTACTCTTTCGTTGTCATACTTCCCAGCTCATTTTCTAATTACTGCATTCCCAGCTCATCTCAGTATTCATGTGCAGCCACACTGAACTGTGCACTGAAGATCTATCTGTTCTACACTTCCGCTGCAGTTTAGTTTAACTTTTTAAAAGGGTATGCTGCTTTTAATGCTAGTTTAGTTCCCTTACTTTCACAGCTTCGGGACAGTATTGCGCAAGATCAAGAGAAGTCAGATGCCTTAAAAGCTCAAATGGAGGACCTGAAAACAAACATCCAGGCTGTCGAAAACAAAATCCGTCGTACCGAAACAAGTATCATGGAATTGAGGAGACTCCAGGAGCAAATTAGCACCAAGGCAACAGCTAGAAGTACATATTTAACACTTCAGCAGCAACAGTATGCTGCCCTTTCTGAGGAAAATGAAGGTCAGCAATTCCTCATCATGCCAGTAATTCTAATGGCTCCTTTGCAGCATAGTGACAGTTTACCTTGCTTCATTTAGATACCGACAAGGAACTGAGGGAGTGGCAAACAACATTTGAAGAAAAAATTGCGATACTGGATACGAAAATCGGTAAACTTGAACGAGAGATGAATGATGAATATACAAAAATCTCTCTGCTATCTGAGACCATCAATGATTCAACACGTCAAATAGGGAAGCTCCAGGCAGAAGCTGATGTAATGGCGCAATCCTTTCTTTTTACTGACTGGCTTGACCATTTCTTAAATAATAGTGGGCACTGTGGTACAATGTTAAATACAAATATGTTGTTTTTGTTAGAGTTATAATATAGGTCATGTACCCCTTTGTATTTATCCCGTTGTATAAGGGGTTTCCTGCATATGTTCCACACCTGTACATGTATATATATTGGCCTATGGCCTCATGGTAATACAAGTTGCTTATTCCTAACATGGTATTAGAGCTTTAGGTCTCTTTTTTCGCACGCGCAACTCGTGCTCCGATCCCATCTCGCCGCCGCCGCGTCTTCTCTTCGCCTCGGCGTCTTCTCTTCGCTGCGTCTTCTCCCGCGCAGGCGCCGTTCCCGCCCAGCGCCGTTCCCGCCCAGGCGCTGCTCCCGCCCAGCGCCGCTCCCGCCCAGCGCCGTTTCCGCCCAGGCGCTGCTCCCGTCGTCCGCTCCTCCCGCCAGGCTCGCGGTCGCCAGGCCCGCCAGGCTCGCAGCCGCGCCTCCTGCTCTCAGGCGCCGGTGCTGCTACCCGTGCGCCCCAGCTCCACTTCCCGCGGCCGCCGTTCGCTCCCGCCTGTCTCCCGCCTGCTCGTGGTCTTCCGCCTGCCGTCTCGGATTCTGCTGATTTCGGGGCTCTCCAAAAAAAAAAGTCTGCTGCATCGGGCTATGTTGCTGTCCCTCGCTGTCCGGTGATCTTCGATGGTACTAACTACACCGAGTTCGCTGGCTTCATGCGCATTCACATGCGTGGCATCCGTCTCTGGGGTGTTCTTTCTGGCGAGGTCTGCTGTCCGCCACGTCCGGTTCCTCCGGTGGCCCCTACTCCGCCGACTCCACTGGTTCTTCCTACGGATGCTAATCAGGCCGCCAAGGATGCGGCTAAGATTGCTGATGAGGCTGCTGATCGTGCCTATGATGAGAGGGTTTTGGCTTATGAGGAGGCTCTTCAGACGTATCATGGTGCTTTGTCTGTTTACACCCAGTGGCTTGATGATGATGCTCGTGCTGCAGCTGTTCTCACTGCTAGTGTTCTGCCTCAGTTTGCTTCTGAGTTTCTGGGTCTTCCTACTGTCTTCCAGATGTGGACCTGTCTTCGTCAGCGCTATGAGCCCTCTGGTGATGCCTTATATCTTTCTGTGGTTCGTCAGGAGCATGCTCTTCAGCAGGGTGACTCTACTGTTGATGACTTTTATGCACAGAGTTCTGCTATCTGGCGCCAGCTTGATTCTCTCCGCAGTGCTGGTTGTCGTACTTGCCCCTGCTGCCAGTCTGTCCAGGCCGATTTGGAGTTTCATCGCGTCTACGAGTTCCTGTCTCGGCTCCGTAAGGAGTTTGAGCCCCGGCGTGCTCAGTTGTTTGCTCGTGGCCGTATTTCTCTCATGGAGGCGCTTTCAGAGATTCGTGCTGAGGAGACTCGCCTACGTGGTGCTGGTTTGCTGGAGGTTCCCTCTGTGCTCGCTACTCGGGCTTCTTCCACTCCACCTGCTGCACCGCCCCATTCTCGCTCGAGTGCTCCGCCGCTCTTGCCCACTCCTTCTGGAGGCTCAGATCGCCCCCGTTCACATTGTGACTACTGCAACAATGATGGTCATATTGAGTCCCAGTGCTACACAAAGCGGAAACACCTGCGCAAGGCGCGATCATCCTCCTCAGGGACTTCGTCATCTCCCTCGCCAGCTTCAGCCATTGCTTTGACTGAGCAGGATATTCTGAGACTTAAGCGTCTGCTCGCGGCTTCAGGTTCTTCCTCGACGGGTACTGCTGGTTCTGTGACTGATGCTTCCCGCACTGAGCACCCGCCCTCTACACAGTCAGGTACATCCCCATGGGTTCTGGACTCTGGAGCTTCTTTTCATATGTCTTCTCATTCTTCTGCTTTGTCCTCTCTTCGATCGCTGGATTCTCCCGTTCATGTCTTCACTGCTGATGGTACTCCACTTTCTGTTGCTAGTAGAGGCCATCTTTCCACTCCTTATTCTGTTCCTGATGTTGCTCATGTTCCTCGACTTACCATGAATCTGTTTTCTGCCGGTCAACTTACTGATTCTGGTTGTCGTGTCATCCTTAATGTTGACTCTTGTTCTGTCCAGGATCGTCGCACGCACACTCTGGTTGGGGCTGGCCCTCGCCGCCGTGATTCTCAGGGTCTTTGGGAGTTGGACTGGCTTCATGTTCCTTCCGCTGCCACCACCATCGCCAGTCCCTCCGCTGCTGTCGCCTCTGTTACTGGTTCCTTCAAGCAATGGCATCATCGACTTGGTCATCTGTGTGGTTCTCGGTTATCGTCTTTAGTTCGTCGAGGTCTTCTGGGGTCTGTCTCAGGAGATGTCTCTTTAGAGTGTCAGGGTTGTCGTCTTGGCAAGCAGATTCAGTTACCATATTCCCATAGTGAGTCAGTGTCTACGCGTCCTTTCGATTTAGTCCATTCTGATGTCTGGGATCCGGCTCCTTTCGCTTCGAAAGGTGGTCATAAATACTATATTATTTTCATCGATGATTTTTCTCGTTACACATGGCTTTATTTCATGACTTCACGTAGTGAGGTGTTGTCTATTTATAAGCGTTTTACTGCCATGGTTCATACTCAGTTCTCTTCACCCATTCGTGTTTTTCATGCTGACTCCGCTGGTGAGTATATCTCTAAGATGTTGCGTGGTGTCCTTGCTGAGCAGGGTACTCTTGCCCAGTTCTCTTGTCCTGGTGCTCATGCTCAGAATGGCGTGTCTGAGCGCAAGCATCGTCACCTTCTTGAGACGGCTCGTGCTATGATGATCGCCGTCTCTCTTCCGCCTCATTTTTGGGCCGAGGCTATCTCCACCTCCATCAATCTCATCAACCTTCAGCCATCTGCTGCTTTGCAGGGTGGTGTTCCTTTTGAGCGTCTTTTTGATGGTTCTCCCGATTATTCGATGCTTCGCTTGTTTGGTTGTGTTTGCTATGTTCTTCTTGCCCCTCGCGAACGCACCAAACTGACCGCTCAGTCTGTTGAGTGTGTCTTCTTAGGCTACAGTGATGAGCATAAGGGCTATCGTTGTTGGGATCCTATCGGTCGTCGGATGCGTATCTCTCGAGACGTGACTTTTGATGAGTCTCGTCCTTTCTACCCACGCCCATCTTCCTCGTCTTTTTCAGTGGAGGATATCTCTTTCCTCACTTTTCCTGACTCCCCTATCACCCCCGTCGCGCCTGTGCCTATTCGTTCCACTCCCTCTGCTTCTCCACCCCTCGTCGATTCGCCGCCACCATCTTACCCGGTCTCCTCACCTAGCATGTCCCCGGATTCTACACCTTCATCTCCGGTGACTTCTTCGTCGCCACCCCCCGATTCTACCTTGGCGATTCCTCCTTCTCTTGTTCCATCTTTTCCTCAGCATTACACTCGTCGTTCACGACTTGTGGATGCTTCCTTGGATGAGTCGTCCTCTTCCTCTTAGCCTACTTATGGCTTGCGTTCTCGTCCTCGTCCGCCTATTGATCGCTTTGGATTTCCCACCGCTGGTGCTGCTGTTCTTGAGCCGACTTCTTACCGTCAGGCTGTTGTTCATCCTGAATGGCAGTTTGCGATGGCAGAGGAGATTGCTGCTCTTGAACGCACTGGTACCTGGGATCTTGTTTCTCTTCCTCCCGGAGTCCGTCCCATCACTTGTAAGTGGGTCTACAAGGTTAAGACTCGCTCCGATGGTTCTCTTGAGCGTCACAAAGCTCGTCTCGTGGCTCGTGGTTTTCAGCAGGAGCATGGTCGTGATTATGACGAGACTTTTGCTCCTGTGGCCCATATGACCACTATTCGTACACTTCTTGCTGTTGCCTCTGCACGCCACTGGTCTATATCTCAGCTTGATGTTAAGAATGCTTTTCTTAATGGTGAGCTGCGTGAGGAGGTGTACATGCAGCCACCACCTGGGTATTCTGTTCCTGATGGCATGGTGCGTCGTCTTCGTCGTTCTCTCTATGGCCTTAAGCAAGCCCCTCGCGCCTGGTTTGAGCGTTTTGCTTCTGTGGTCACTACTGCTGGTTTTTCAGCAAGTGCTCATGATCCCGCATTGTTTATTCACCTTTCTCCTCGTGGCCGGACTCTTCTTCTTCTCTATGTTGATGATATGGTCATTACTGGGGATGACCCCGAGTATATTGCCTTTGTAAAGGCCCGTCTTAGTGAGCAGTTTCTTATGTCTGATCTTGGACCTCTTCGCTACTTTCTTGGGATTGAAGTCTCTTCTACCTCTGATGGCTTTTTTATATCCCAGGAAAAGTATATCCAGGATCTTCTTGCTCGTGCTGCTCTTTCTGACGAGCGCACTGTTGAGACTCCTATGGAGCTCAGTGTTCACCTCTGTGCTACTGATGGTGATCTTCTCCCTGACCCGACGCGTTATCGTCATCTCGTTGGCAGTCTTGTCTATCTAGCTGTCACTCGTCCGGACATCTCTTATCCGGTTCATATTCTGAGTCAGTTTGTCTCTGCTCCCACATCGGTTCATTATAGTCATCTCCTTCGTGTTCTCCGATATCTTCGGGGCACGATCTCTCACCGTCTATTCTTTCCTAGCTCCAGTTCTTTACAGCTTCAGGCCTATGCGGATGCTACGTGGGCTAGTGATCCTTCTGATCGCCGTTCACTTTCTGCTTACTGTGTTTTTCTTGGCGGTTCTCTCATTGCCTGGAAGACGAAGAAACAGATTGCAGTTTCCCGTTCGAGTGCTGAGGCTGAGTTGCGAGCTATGGCTTTTCAGGCTCACGTGTCGGTGAAGCACGAACGAGACTCAGCCATCAGAAAGATATTCAATAAACATAATCTCGGGCCAATTCCTGATGCTCCTTTTACTAATGATATTGCCGCGAACCTTACATACAGGACTAAAGCAAGACTATTGAATCTCGAGGACGATTTGCAGGAAAAGAAGGTTATAATGCCTATTCTTCGTATTTTTTGGAATTTAGTCGCAAAAGTAGACACTTCCATTAGAACTTTCTGATTTTTTTAATAGTACCCAACATTTTCTAGGGAGTCATTTTGCTGCCTATTTTTCTTTGGCGTTTCAGCAGTTCCATGACCGCCTGATATGCTCATGCAAGGTTGCTTGCTTTAGCATACTTTATACCGAAAAAGGCTTTCGCCCCGCCTTATATATAAAGCATAGACCAACAGTGCCCGGTACAACCGCACTCACCCACCACAAACGCACACACACACCCAAGGCAATAAATTAGGAATTAGTCAATGCTGAAATCCTGCATTCTTATCAAGTATATCCCTTAGTAATCAAGTTCCTTTTCTTAAGCAGAAATCTAACGAGACACAGTTAGAGTTTCTTTGGGGACGTTATCTCAAAGTAAATGCTCGCTACTCTGAAGTTGATGGCCAGATACAATCTAAGAAAGAATCTAAGGTTAGTAATGGAGGACTTGCACGCGTATTATATTCTGTAACTGATATATCAGATACCATTTTTTTACATGACATATTAAACACTTTCCAGATGGGTGTTTTAAGGCGCATGAAAGATAAAGAGACTGAACGAGATGCTGCAGACATGGAGCTTTCAAAGCATAATCTGGCCCGTATTGATGAAAGAGATCGGCATTTGGTATTTATTTGACCTAACTATCGTTGTCCATTGGATATATCTATCAATGAATAGCTGTACTTGGCTGGCCTGCAAGGTTAATTTGTTCTCTCTCTAAGTTTAACACTCTTAATTCTAAATAAGTAAGTTCTCCCATTGTGATTTGAATAGCAAATTGAGGTTGAGAAGAGGACAATTGCCTTGGGAGAAAGAGACTACGATTTGATTATAAGTCAGAAGCGCCCAGAGATATATGCCTTGGACCACAAGATAAAAACACTTCACCGGGAGAAAGATAACATAACTACTGATGCTGATGACAGAGTAAAATTAGAACTGAAGAAGGATGAATTGGAAAAGTGCAAGAAGAAACTTAAAAAGATGTACTTCTTTCCTTTCCCCTTTTAATTTCTATCTGTATTATGGTTCTACAGTTGGTTATATTCCAATACCAATTCTTCCATTACGAAGATTGAAATAACATGATTTATAAAATGCAGATATGATGAACATAAGGACAAATTTAGAAGTGTTCTTAAGGGGAGGCTTCCTTATGAGAAGGATGTCAAAAAGGAGATTACTCGAGCTTTTGGGTTCGTGTCACAGTGCCTTATTGATATGCTTAGTCGTCTCTCTCAGTGATTTCCTAGTACATGACATGTTCTATTTCGGACCATATGATCAAAATGAATTTACTTATGTAAAGATGTAATATATTGACTTTCTTCGATGCAATTGATCTTTTCTGTTCAAGCCATTGGTAGTTAGTGAAAACAGTAGTAGTATCTCTAATCAGGTACAGTTTGATCAGTCATGTGCGCATGTGTATGTATCCAGTTTAAGCATACAGGTTTGTTGTAAACATTCACACGGATGTGTATTTCAAGGGCCTAGTCTGTTAATGTGGCGTCTAGGTCTCCACATCCCATTCTTTCAAGACTCCATCCTGATAAGGGGAACACAAAAATGTTGCATTTGACTCGGCACACCCAACTAGCAATCTAGTAATTTGTCATGCTTTCATGCTGCCTTACAGATTATACCACATGTGGAACTTTGTATTTTTTGCTACTGTTTGTTAATGGTACCACGAAACTCTGCTTGACTCAGGTTTGTAGACGCAGAATACAATGATTTGAACTCAAAATCTATGGAAGCGGAACAGCAGTTGAAATTGGCACAAATGAAAATTTCTGCTGCTAGAAGCAACTTGTCAAAGCTCCAAAAAGATTTGGACGGTAAATTTGGATATGACCACTGCATGCTTGCTTATTTCATACAAAGTTGATGATGCTTTCTTTGACATGTAAAAGCTCCACTATGTATGAAATTTAGAAAATCAAAATCTGAGAGGTGCACACTACATCTCTCCTTTTCCTTTTAAGATGTATTATCATTCCATCATTTTGAGTTGGCACATTGGGACGATGACTGATTCACTGCCAACTAAGTAGAGTGTATGCAGTTGAAATTGTTCCTTAGACATAATTTCCCTGACCTACGGTTACATTCTTATCCAGAATAAAGTGAAAGTAATCAAAGTATGTGAAAGATCCATTTTGATTATCAATGTATTGGACAATGCACCACACTTGACTATTGGGCATGCTTGATTTTGTCTCATAGTGTAGTATGAACCTTCTAGTTGTTCCAACTATCACTACATAGGGATCAAGCGTAACCATCTGAATTCCATAAATGTTACCTTTCGTGCAGCAAAAAGAAACCATCTGAACTCGAAACTTCAACCCATTACTAAGGTATCTGTTGACATCAACACTTACCCCAAGATTTTGAAAGATGCCATGGACGACAGAGATAAACAAACAAAGTAGGTATCCATAGCTATCTCTTTAAGCCACATCTTCTTTTGATGCCCAGATTCAATGCTTTCTTCCTATTTGCAGTACGTACAATTATGCAAAGGGAATGCGGCAAATGTATGAACCTTTTGAAAAAGTGGCCCGCCAGCAGCACAAGTGTCCTTGCTGTGATCGTGCCTTCACACCTGATGAAGAGGACCTCTTTGTGAAGAAGGTGGATGATCTAGTACAGATAGCTGCCTTTTTCGTTTGATTTGGAGTTACTTTGTGCTGGATGATTTCTTTCTGCTGATGTTGTTGTCTGGTGCATCTTTCAGCAAAGGACTACAGGTACAAGTACCGCAGAGCGCCTGAATGTACTGGCAATTGAATTATCGAATGCTGAAGACTTTTTCAATCAATTGGATAATCTCCGTGTGGTTTATGATGAATATGTGAAACTGGGGAAAGAGACCATACCTTTAGCAGAGAAGGATTTGGAACAACTTTTGGCAGATGAAAGTGAGAAGGCGCAGATATTCGAAGACGTTAGTCATCACACCACTTTTATTTATTTATTCTCATACGCAAAATAAAGATAGAGGCAGTCAAACATAATACCTTAGATGACCTGTGTTTCTTAGCTCTACTATGTGTCCTAATAAAGATTCTCCACTCCTGAGGCATAATTCTAGCTATCCTCTCTCTACGTCAAGTGTCAAGTTGTAGTAAATTGGTTTATACTCCCTCCGATCCTTTTTACTCTGCATATTATTTTCTCAGAAGTCAAACTTCATAAACTTTGACCAAATTTATATTAAAAAATTATCAACATTTACTGTATCAAATGAATATAATATGAAAATATATTCTATGATGGATCTAAGGATATTGATTTTGTATTTTGAATGTTAATAGTTTCTTGTATAAACATGGTCAAACTTCAAAGACTTTGACTTCAGACAAATCTAATACGCGGAGTAAAAAGAACCGGAGGGAGTAATACGGATGTACAAGTCCACTTGTGTTACTTTGGGTAATTGATATAATGGTCTGGTTGATAGGAGCATTATCATTTGAGAAACTTACTTGAACCTTTTGCAAACACAGTTAGGTCCGCTGTCTCCTGAGAAATGGATTTTCACTTTTAGTTACCCAACAGTAAATGTAGTATCTATTTATAAACATAATTTATGACGTATTCTCTATTTTGCTCTGCTGTGACTTGTATGATTGATACGTTGCAGCTTGTGAGTGCTCTTGCTCAAGTTAAAATGGACAGGGATGGAGTCGAAGTCTTGTTACATCCAGTTGATACTATCAACAGGCATGTGCAAGAAATACATGAGTTAGAACCACAAGTCAAAGATCTTGAATATAAGCTTGATTCTCGTGGCCAAGGTGTTAAATCTGTCGAGGACATCCAGTTGGAGCTGAACTCTGTGCAGAGGGCAAGGTAATGGTTTTCGATTTACCCCAGAATTATAAGATCCTATGCCTGGGAATTGAGAAAATAGTTCTTCAGGCAACTTAATTCTAGTAACCTTTGGAAATTAATAGGAACACTGAAATTATTACCCATGATCCATCCCAACCATCCCACATTATCCAACCAAACTTGTCATGTAGTGTATCGTTGCCTTTTTGTGTTCTCCTTTCCATTTCCATGTATATCTATTTATTGGTCAATGCTGGCGAGAAAAATGAACTAGAGTTGGCTAAAGAGCATTGGCATGTATGTTTGACACTATGCAAGCCAGAGCCAAAACATTGGTCATTGACGAAATATTGGTTCCACGAGGCTCATACCAGGCGCTAGGGCGCTGAAGTATGTAACCGATGCCATACTCCCAGGAAAAGCTCGAATGACCTCAGGGTTGGCTTTGGTGATCAATCAAACATATGCAAAGTGCATTCAAATGTTAAATGATCAATCTGTCATCCATGAAACAATTGAATTAGCTTATTCTTCTTACTTCTTTTATGACTTGCTCTTGGAGGCTCAAGTATGCTGGTCTGCTTACATATCTTTCTGGCAGGGACACATTGATTAGTGAAGTGGACGATCTCAGGGATCAGCAAAAAATACTTAGCGAGGATCTGTCAAATGCTCAGATGCGGTGGCATGCTCTTAGGGAAGAAAAACTAAGAGCCTCAAGTGTATTGCTGAAGTTCAAAAAGGCTGAAGAAGATTTGGTACTTTTTGCCGAGGAAAAAGAGCAACTGATCATAGATCAGAAGGTATTCATCATTCTTTGAACCTCCATTTCTCCGGTTAATAGTTTCTCTACTGAAATACTGTACCGGAATGAAGTCTCTGGGCCTGTCTGGATGTTGGAACTGAATTAGGCCAATGGTATTGGGTCTTCCATTCAATTTCAGGTTGAAATGGATTTGTCCACAATTCTATTTTTGTTGTTTGGATGACTTGTGAATTGGAGAGCATTAATACTGGACTCAATTCCAAATGTTTTTTCATATGGAACTGGGTAATATTAAGGGCCACCCACTAGTTTGATCAGTTTATAGCTCACGACCAACTTTGGGAGGTACTTGTGACAGATGGTCTAGATTTAACCCCGAAGGCATGATCTCATTATTCTTTTTGTTGCCCTCCTATGTACAGTAGTTTTGTGAGATATTTACCCAAAATCATCACAGTTGGGACTAGGGTAACAATTTGATACCGCATTTCAGTCAGGGCACGAGGAAGAGCACTGATTATCTGATAAGCTCGCAAAAACAGCAAAACTAACAAGTTAGCCCCACCTGTCGGGCTGACGTAGCGAAGACAAATAAGTTTGACCGACTGATGTGACAAATGAGATGCGGGCCCCACCTGTCAACGACTAAACGGTCATTTTCTAGCATTCCATCGAGCACCTTTTGTGCGTTCATCCTCTGGTCACTGAAGAAGGCACGCACGCCATGGGCACGCCGGAGCAGTGACCAGAGGAACAGCGGGCCGGACGCCTCCATCCCGTCTGCCAGCTCACACTGCTCTTCCTGTCCTCCTACCAAGGCGGTGACCACCTTGCCGAAGCTGGCATACGCGGCGGCTCGAACAAGTGGGGAAAGGGCGATTGGCTCACCTTGAGCGCGTATGCGTGCTCGGACGCGCCGACGCCAGGCGTGAAGAAGATGACCGTCGTCGTCCATGGCGGACTCGCCAGTGAACTCCGTCGCGCCGCCCGCCGCCGTCGCCGTGTCCAGGAGGCAGCGCGGGAGCTGCGCCTCCTCGCTAGCCCTGCCCGCAAGCCAGCACGCCGACGCCAGGCGTGAGGCGGCCCTGAGCTAGCTCGAGGAGGGCTCGGCTGACGTGGCCATGGTGGCCATGGAGCTCTCGGTTCGGCCGTCCATGCCGGCGGGGGCGGCGGCGGGCTTCGAGGGTTCATGGCGCGCGGGGAACAGGCTGAGGTGGCCCGGGGCTAGCTTGAGCAGGGGCTCGGCTGCCATGGCCATGGAGCTCTTGGCTCGCATGGGCAGAGATGGCTCGGCCGCCCACAAGCTGCTCGATGCAATGCTCCGTAGAAATAATGATGCGATAGATGATCACGTAATCAATGACAGACGGGGCCCACATCTCATCTGCCACCTCATCTGGTGAACATTTTTTTGTGCTTGGTCTTTGTCACGTCAGCCCGACAAGTGGGCCCAACATGCTAGTTTCGCCGTTTTCGGGAGCTTATCAAACAATAGCGCAGATATGGTGGTTCCTCGTCCCCTGGCTCGAATGTAGTACCAAGTTGGTACCCTAACCCCAAAACTATGGTCCCTCGCAAAAAAAAAAACCCAAAACTATGGTGGTTTTGGGTAAATATCTCTAGTTCTATGCATCAATAACACTATAACTAATGCACTTGTGCACGGTGACCTAATACATGCTAAATGTTTATTTCTTATGGATGCAGCATTTAGAAGAGGCTCTTGTTCCATTGTCAAAAGAGAGAGAAAGCTTGTTGCAAGAGCATAAAGCTTTGAAGGAAAGGCTTGATCAGGAGTATGATCAGCTAGCTGAAAGAAAAAGGGGATTCCAGCAAGAAATCGATGCACTTGGAACCCTTAACACACGCATCAAAGAGTATATATTTTTCCACTCCTTCTCTTTCAATTGTCCCACCTTTCCCACTTACTTTGACTAAAAAAATCCCTCTTAGGTACCTGGATGCAAAGAAAGTAGAGAAGCTTAATGAACTGCAGGAAAGGCATACCCTATCCCTGTCTCAGTTACAGAAATGTGAGGCAAGAAAGCAAGACATCTCGGTTGAGCTTGACAAGAGCAAACAGCTATTGCGCAGCCAAGATCAATTGAAAAGAAACATTGATGACAATCTGAACTACAGGAAAACAAAGGCTGAAGTGGATCGACTTGCTCATGATATCGAGTTACTTGAAGAAAACGTGATTTCCATCGCAGCAAGTCCACTATAGGAGCTGATCATAAGCGGCATGCTCAAGAAAAGGAGAGGCTTCTTTCAGAGGTATTGTGTTTCTCTCATTCCAAATTATTGACAAAGTTGCATCTAATAAATGCCATTATTTTCTTACCTATTTAGGGAATCATGAACATGCATTTCACCAGATAGTACATATATTATATATTTCTGAAGAGTAAAAATGCATGTCCGTTGTTCAACTTGCAGAGGTGTGTCACCTAGGTCCTGGTACTTCGAAAATGCATGTGTTTGTCCTTATGGTAAATTAGTGAGTCGTCAGATGTCCTTGCTTAATTGACTTGCGTAATGCACAGAAGATCTAAAATGAGGAATTTCATAGTACAAGTATCTAAGTGCACAAATTAGGAAGTTCAAGAACGCATCATGCATTTTACTCTATTTCTTAGTGTGAAACTTTTATCACATATGGCTGACACCTTGATATTTGATTTATCTTGGCAATCCCTACAGTACAATAGGTGTGAAGGAACAATTTCTGTTTACCAAAGTAATATTTCAAAGCACAAACTTGAGCTTAAACAGACACAATACAAGGATATTGAGAAGAGATATTTTAACCAACTTCTCCAACTTAAGGTAGGTGGCATGATCTTCCAGGTTCAGATTCTCCAACTTTCTGATCTTATTACTTGATAAGAAAACTGATGTGGTCGCAGACAACTGAGATGGCAAATAAGGACTTGGAGCGATACTATGCTGCTTTGGATAAGTGAGTACCCTTTCACGGCAAAGCGGCAAATCTGACCTTTCACTGAAAGTTGAGGCAAAAATGACCCCTCCCAGAATATATGGATGCTCCCTTCTTCTAATAAATCCTTCTTTGGCCTTTTTAGTGCTTCATCTTAAACTTTCTTTACGATGGCACACTTGTATTTCTGTAGGGCTCTTATGCGGTTCCATACCATGAAAATGGAAGAGATAAATAAAATAATAAAGGAATTGTGGCAGCACACATACAGAGGCCAAGATATTGATTGCATAAGCATCAGTTCTGACTCCGAGGGTGCAGGCACTCGATCATATAGCTATCGTGTAAGTTAAATTAGCTACACGTTTGACTATCCGAGTTGCTTGGACCGCTGTTACATTTGCCTGTTTGAACCATCTTGTAGGTTGTCATGCAAAATGGTGGTGCTGAACTGGAAATGCGAGGGCGATGCAGTGCTGGCCAGAAGGTGAACTTTGTTTTGTTTCTTTTGTCGTCGTAAACTTCGGTTGCTGTAGTAACGTCTTCTTTGCAGTCTTGTTTGAACCAATAACTGTGTTTGGATAATGGTAGCACGACTTATGAATCTGTTGAACATGGAGAATCATATCTCAAAGTTATCTCCAATGCTGTTCAGGTTCTTGCTTCTCTTATAATCAGACTGGCACTGGCAGAGACATTCTGTCTGAATTGCGGCATATTAGCTCTGGATGAGCCAACCACCAATCTTGACGGGCCGAATGCGGAGAGCCTAGCTGCTGCCCTATTGAGGTAAACCTTAGGCATGGCAATTATATTACTCCCTCCGTCTGGAAATACTTGTCATCAAAATGGATAAAAGGAGATGTATCTAGATGTATTTTAGTTCTAGATACATCTTTTTTTATCCATTTTGATTACAAGTATTTTCGGATGGAGGGAGTATCATTTTGGATCTTATTTTACCATTGACTGAGTCTCTTGTGTGTGCCATAGAGTAATGGAAAGCAGAAAAGGCCAGGAGAACTTCCAGCTGATTGTAATCACCCATGATGAGCGGTTTGCTCAGCTTATTGGTCAGAGGCAGCTTGCCGAGAAGTACTACCGAGTTTCCAAGGATGAGCAGTGAGTTCACACAGTTTTTTCTTGAATCTTTTTCATGTCTCCGGACTTCCAGTGTTTGCGCTTTCGTGCAAGCAAGCCCTCTTTGATTCAAATTTGAAAGGATGTTCGTCGGAATTCTGGACAGTTGAAATCCTTGGGAAATTCTCCTTATGATGGTTCTTTGATTTGTAGGATTGTACACCACAGGATTTTTCCTAAGCATTCCACTGCACTACATTTAATAGAAAAAATACCATTGACTCAAACTTCTTGGGGAATTCAGTTCTGCAGGATTCAAAATGTTTGCATGACATTGCAATTCTGCATTTTTGCGTTTTTGTTCAGAATCGTGTGGATCAGAGGGTGCACGCATACCTGTCGATATTATTTGGTTTCTTACCTCGAATATTCATAAATGGGTGCTGGATCTAAAAAATTGGCCTGTGGAGTAGAATAATATGAAGATATTTAATCTCACAGTATTTGGTTTTCCGTGCTAATGGTGTACCTTTGACCAAACCTTGCAGACAACACAGCAAAATTGAAGCCCAGGAGATATTTGACTGACGATGATTTCTTGGTGCATATATGCTCTTAGAGCTAAAACTGTTTACCGGCCAAGTGGGTGCGGTTCATTATGATGATGGGCTGTCATGGAGAGAAATGGGTCCCAGCGAACTGAGTGATATCCGACTAGGTTCCTTTGTGCCTGTTCAGAGTCCCTGCGCTCCACAACTCTACTTCGGAGCGGAGCGGACTTCAGTTCAAATTTACAAAGCGGGGGAGTAGGTGCTCCGCAGATTCTGAATATTTCGTGGAGCTGGTGGATTGCCAAACAGGCCCTTAGTTTGGTTTTTGTGCATGCATGCAATTGGCCACTTTTTGTTGTCCATAATCTGAAGATGGTACTGTGTTGTGTCTCCTTTTATTCTAAAATTGACTCCTTATGCAGCCTCCAAACAAGCAAAAATGGTCTGTGTTAAAATGTGCGGCTGCTTTTCTTCCGCCGAGCGCTAGCAAGCGAAAAGGGAGTCCTTTGTTATTTTCTTATCGTCAAAAATATTTTTCTGCACTTAAAAAAATTCTGAAAAGAGTTCAAACACACGCACACACGCACACACACACGTACACACGTATTGTAGAATAACTATTTTGTACGCTAGTTTAGAATGGCAGCAGACTAACCTGGTAGAAAGTTGTGAACTGCTCGTTCGATGAACTATTTTTGTGCGTTTTTGTCGGAATGATGCATATGTTATGCCATTCGAAAGATATGAATTAGGCGAAACTTTTTCTTGTAGACCAATTTTTTACATTCCTTTCGTTTTAGGAATAGTTTTGAAAGTGGCACGAACCCCATCGAGTGGCATAGAGCATATTTTCTGTTTTTTGTTTGTCATATTGCTTCTGGAAATGATGCAAATGATGTACAGTACTATATTAGAAAGATACCAATAAGACAAAACTTGTTCATGTAGAACATTTTCCAAATTCCTTACGGTTTAACGAACATTTCTAATACACAATGAATATTTTCTAAACAATTGACTAACATTTTTTAAATATATACATTGTTATAAAAACATGATGAATATTTTATAATACACGAGGAATAACTTTTGATACATTTCGAATACAAAATGAATATTTTCTAAACAACCGACTAACATTTTTAAATACACAATAAACATCGTTAGAAAAACATGATGAACATTTCTAATACATGATGAATATATTATAATACACGAGAATAATTTTTAATACATTTCTAGTACATCACGCGTGCACTTGCCTAAAATCTCTCCTCTATCCAGTCCCCGAAAGATACAGGACATGTGGATACCCTCCGGTCCATTAGTTATATCCCCACTAATGGAACATGACATGGTGATACCCTCCGGCCCGTTAGTGTTTCACCTGTCCAACATTGAGTGGTCCATCTCTAAAAAAGAAGGAAAAGACTGCACTATTCCAAATTTTTCCTACGAAGGCCCGGGTCCTAATGCCTTCCCAGCTCACTTCTTTCAGAAGCACTGGGATATTTGTGGAGATAGGGTGGCGAAGGCGGTCCTGCGTATTGTGGAAGGGGAAGAGAGTATACCAAAGGTAAGAAATCCCACCTCGTTGACCAGGTTTCGCCCCATTAGTCTTTGCAACATGCTCTATAAAATTGCTTCCAAAGTTGTTGCTAATTGGTTGAGAGTGGTACTTCCTGAGATCATCTCATCGCAACAGTCCGCTTTTGTTCCTGGGCGTCTCATCACAGATAACATAATTGTGGCCTACGAGTGTTTGCATTTTACGAAGCAGAACAAAGCTCTGAAACGCCATCATTGTTCATTTAAGTTGAACATGATGAAGGCATATGATAGAATTGAGTGACCATATTTAGAAGCAATAATGCTCAAGCATGGTTTCTCTAACACATAGGTTTCTATAGTAATGAGTATGGTTAACTCTGTCACTTGTTCATTTTTATTCAATGGCAAGAAGCTTGATGAGTTCAAACCCGCCAGAGGTATTCGGTAGGGATACCGAATTTCACCCTACCTTTTCTTGTTAGCAGCAGAGGGCCTCTCAGGCCTCCTCAAATCCAGAGAGCAATTGTCTCGGCTCATTGGAATCCAAGTGGCTCCATCGGTGCCGCCTGTTAACCATTTGTTGTTTGCAGATGATAGCTTGATGTTTTTCAAGGCAAACGTTTAGGGGTGACAGAGGTGTCAAACCTTCTTCAGTCTTACTCTTAGGCTTCCGGATAGAGCATTAATAATAGTAAGTCTTTGTTGTATTTTAGAAAGGCATGCCCAACAAATGTTAGATAAGAGGTTAAAGTAATGCTCAATGTCCAAAGAAACTATGAATGAAAAATATAGGTTATGAGACCATCTTAGGAAAAGAGCGACATCAAACACTACCACACGAGATTCAAGAACAGTGTTGGTCCCACTAGGATGGTCAACACATGAGTCCCACTAAGACTCCACGACCCATGATCTACTCATCCCAAGACCCCAAGTTCAGGTGCGAAGTTGGATCTGACCTCATGGGTTCCTTTCTTTAAGGACACAACCCCTTAGGCTCATATACACATGGTCGCGAGTCAGAACATCCAACTCGACTAGTTGGTAGCTGCTTCTAGCGAAACATGTAAACTCCAAGTGTCTGATGAACCTGATCTGGCGAACCAGTACAATGTGTGTTCCTTTTGCCTCATGATATGTTGCCGGGCTCAAGGTGAATCGGTCATTCTTGATAGTGTTCAAGGACTATATTAATAACATCGTAAACACACAGAAAGATAATTCGACTTGATTGCCTCTAGGGCATATTTCCAACACACAACACTATGAATGACCATCAACCAACTACAAACCGACAGAGACCTAGCCTTCAACGATAGTGCCTCCTAGAAGGTCATGCCACAAGAGTGCCATCACTTCTTGTACCTATTAGAGGGACCTGATATTTTTCACCGGGAGGACGATTTGGAAGAGGTATGGACCCACGTTTACGCCTTCAAAATGAACATGGCACCCGAGAGCATCACTATCACCGCCGTCCATAACCTCCAGGAAAGGCTTTTGCCTTACAAGATCACAACCACCTTCCAAGGACCTACTAGCTAGAATCACCCACAAATGTGACATTCAACCGAATGGCTCGTCGTCATCACTCCCGTGTCATGCGCGGCACCTACCACAAGGTCGCCGTCGCGCTCACCACTCGGAGCAGCCATCTTGGCATCCAAAAAATGCCAGCCTCACTTATCTCCCTTCAGAGCAGCCATGTGTTATGTTCCCTTCATCTGTATTTACATGACATCCCCGTATTCACGATTTAACTTTAACCTTCAGTTTGAACAATAAATCACTTTTTTTGTAAATCGATTTATTCAACGTCGTTGTTGAGCATTATTTAACATTGTTAAAGAATCAATAATACATGGATGTGTGCATCAACCGATGCAAAGGCCAATGTCCTCTTTTTTCGAAAAAAGAAACCAGTTTGACCAATAAATACATGACTTGTTGCCATAAAAATTATACCGTTGGAATTTTTGTGTATATGAATTCAATAGTATAATATTTATGACACATAATTAAATTATGTTTCATCGATCAAATCGAATATCAAATTTGAATCTGGAAATGTGTGGGCTATTCGGTTTGTGATGGTAGTATCGAACTGGTTCACTAAAACTCCCATGTGCCAATACAGTTCAAAGTAATTTCATCTAGCCTTCTCCGATATAGTGGATGAGTTACAAACACATCTCTTTAGAGTGTACATATACATCCGCTACTTATTCTTTCCCGATCCTTTCTTCGTAAAAGACTCCACTACGGAATCCACCTCTTCCTCTATCTCATCTATCTGCGTTGAATCAAGAGAATTATAATTAGTTTCATCAATATATGAACCAAACGTCTTCACACAACAATCACCTCATGTTGTACTCAATGTACCGTTACTAATTACTAGTTGCCATCAAATGCCAGTGAGCCCAAAACAGTTCTACTTTACTTTTACACTACCATAGACAACCCCATCTATGACCTACCAAAATGCTCAAATTTTCATATAAATTTAGTCTGGATACATTGCATAATTACACAATACTATCACCTTGAACATAACCATATCATACTTAAACACTACAATGATCTAAAATGAGATAAATAAACTACTACTACTCCTCGTCGGAGGAGAGATCTATCACCGTGGTGCCAAAGCCACTAGCCTTGTGGTCATTGGTGGCTGGGCAAATTCATGACATGTCATCGGAGTCGGAGTCCACGTTGTCAAGCTAGGTGAACATTTGCTCCCTCATCATTGACAAACTCAAGGATGGGCCGTTCTCGACGACGAGGTCCAGGTTGGCGAGGAGCTCGACCATGATGACAACAGCGGCGTGCTTGACTTCAACTTGCGCCTCCGTCATATGGTGCTTCGCCTCCTTGACGAGGACGGCATGGTACTGTGTCTCTGCCTCCTTCCACAAGAAGAGGCGGATGATGCTCCACCCTCCTCCACCATGTTGGCTTGCTCCCCGCCCATGCGGGCGACTTTGAATCCAGCGGCGACGAGCTACTCCTCCACCTCCATAGTGTCATCATTCTCCTCCCCTCCTCCGAGATCGGATCCCCGTCGGTAGCTTCTAATGCCTCACCGCCGTCATGTACGTGCGGTCCTTTGTGACAAGATGGGCGCGTCGCTCAAATGAGAGGACGACGTACTATATCGGGCGACGACACAATATCCCGACCGTGCAACGACGAGTGTAGGGTGGCACGTGTTAGGCACGACAGGGACAAGCTCGAATACGGCGATGGTAACGGGGATCCTATGGGGAAAGAGTGGAAATGTTGGAGGCGGCTAGGGAGTAGGTTTTGGGGAGAGCCAGTGCCGATTTATAACCCGTGGCTGGCCAATCAGGCAACACATCGGCTGACACGCATGCTATGAATGTTTGTGGGGGGAGGGGGGATTATTTTTTCGCATGTGTGTTGGGGGGGGGGGGGGGTTGGTTCTATTTTTTTACTGAGAGTTGCTCTTCTCAGAGCAAAATCATGATGAAGAGGTATGTTTTGAGGGACGAAAAGCTAGAATTTTGATGAACTAAAAATACGAGAAGGGCTTGGTGGGGGTTACTTCCCTAATTTTTTTAGGGGATAAAGGATTATAGGCCGGAGATGCTCTTATTTGATAGGGGAGATCCCCCGAGAAGATCCCATGCCACAGATAGGGAGTATCTTTGATGGGGCTCTACCCCACTACTACATGTGTGAGGGTGGCGGTTTGGACATGTGAGGAGGGAGGCGATTACATACACAAGAGGAAATGAGGGGGATAAGTTTGCGGTCGAGAAAGTTGAGGGAAAGGAAGCCGACATGGTTAAAGAGGTGATGGAGAGAAGTGGGGCATCTAAGTCAGAGAGATAACAAAGAGAAGTGAGACAGCAGGGTCAAAGAGTGAGTAAAATAGAGGGGTTGGGTGAGCATTGGGTGGGGTTGTTGTGGAGGGGCTTAAGATGTGGTGCGGTGTGTGTTTGGTAGAGGCTAGCACTTAGAACATCTCCAACTGTTCACCAATAAGTGGTTAGTGGAGCTCTCCCAATATTTTCTTGGGGAACTCTTTCATCTCCCTCATGAAAACCATGCAGTTAGGGTGTCCCATGTAGCCATCATCGTCTTTAGAAGCCTTACAGCATCGTCGAGGTGGTGGGAAACCCGATCTCATTGATCTTGGAGATTGGGACGCTCTAGCCCTCGCTAGGGTTCATTCTATGTGTCTAGTCAATGGTGGGGAGGCGATGTCGTCATTAGTGGTGTGCAATAAATTATGCTCATTTTCTACTCATCCCAACGATGCCGATTGGCATCTGTGGAGGGTGTTGGTGCTAAAACTGGCAGGTCTCAGGTAGGGGGGCCCAAACTTGGTGCTCTGAGCTAGATGGTAACAGAAAAAGTAGGGACATAATGTTTTACCCAGGTTTAAGCCCTCTTGATGAGGTAATACATCCTACTTCTTATATATTGATTGTGATGAGGTACAAAGTACAGTATGATCTACCTCAAGATCGTATGAAGATGTTCTAAGCTCTAAAACTGCATAAGCGTGCCTCTACAGACTAAACCCCACGACTTATATAGACACCGGGGTACCTAGGGTTTACACATGGCCGATTACAATCTAGGGATAAGCATGCCAATCATCCAAATATGCTTGAAGTGTACGCTAAGCCTCCATGAGATCTTCATCTTTATTACATCGTGGACCAGGGCTATCATGGCCCATTCGTCAGTCTTCGATGGGTCGTCGACCCGGCCCATGACCGGCAGGCCGACGTGGCAAGCACTCCCTAATCCAGGACACCAACAGAGGGTGTGTTGTGCTTTCGTATGCACCATATTAGGGCCCTCTTTCTGTCTATGTCTTTCTAGGTGGTCTTCGAGGTTATGCCTCCCAATTCTGTCTGGACAAATCATGCATGGTTGTCCAACCCTCCTTGCCACTTTCTTCTCCGAAATAATGATTTTATCCTCAGTTCGGTGCCAACGGCTTCTTCGAGCTCCAACTGGCGACTTCCTAGTCGTTGTGTCAGGTGCTACCTTGGGCATCAGTCCTTGCTCACGGCACGCCATTGCCGAATGCAGGAGGAAAACAACGTTGATATATCCACTGGCCAGTATGTTATTTTCTATTCTTATAAGGATGGCCTTGTAAGGATTGAACAATTTTAATATATGACCCTAGCATTCGCAAAGAAAATGTGGGGTTTTAGGTTGGCTGCTTATGTAGCTCCCAATAAAGCCACCCTCAATACCCAACATGACATATGGGGCACACTTGTCAATTAATGGGTTACTCTCCTTCCAAAGACAACAATGGAGAACAAAGGACGATGTCGATGGTGACGACGACATCAATGGTGGTAGTGGTGGCAACCGTGGCTATAGTAGATTCGGTGGGTCAATGGTGGGCCGTGGACCACGCTGTGTTGGGGAAGGTATTTGGGTTGTAGAAAAGATGAAACACCGGTCTAGTTGTTACTGGTATTGCCAGGGTTCATTTTTTACATTGTTTGTGTCCTACACAAGTAGCGATACAGTTTAAGGGCACCTCCAAAGCAGACCCTCAAACCGCCCGCATCTGTCCGGACCGCGCGGTCCGGACATCCTTTGCCATCCAACGCGGCCCTGCATTCGTCCGCTGACCGATTCAGACGTTCTTTTTCCCGCAAACCGGAAGCAAACTAGGGGGCTTTGCAGGTGTTCAGATAGTAGCCACGTAGGACTCCGACACCCCTGGGCCACCCAAAGTCCCACCCAAAACCTCTCCCGGACCCCATCTCTCCATCCTTCCCTCTTTCTCTGCATACATTTTCTCTCTTGCCGCCGCCGCTACTCCACCACCCCGGTCGCCAGCCAAACCCTTCTCGGAACTCCGTGACCTTCGTGAGCTCCACCGCTACACTGGACACCATGCTGTTTGTCCTCCGTCGCCGCTACTCACCTCTCGTTCGTCTGCTGCGTAGGTAGAAGCCGCCCTTACGGTAGTCACTACCCCGACAAGTATTTGGTGAAATTCCCATGCTAATTTTTTGTGTCCCTTCGATTTAGATATGGAGTACATATACATGCAATACACTGAGTCATTCGATGAATCGTCCAACACGAAGGACTACACGGATGAGACGACAATGATGTAGGCGGTCCTTGCAGACATGGAGCATGCAGAAGAGCATGTTCTCAATTTCAAGGGGTTAATCAAAGGTCATTGAGTGCTCAATCAAAATAGGGTACATGGCCATTTGACGCCGATGGACGACTACTTTCCCCCCGATGCCCTATTCACTGAAAATTTTCGCCGGTGCTTTCGGATGTGAATAAATGTCTTTGATTGTCTCTACCATGGCGTCCGGTCCTTTGATGACTACTTCATCTTGAAGAAGGATGTCGTAGGAAGGATTGGATTCTTTGGTTACTGGAAGTGCACGGCTGCATTGCCGATGCTTGCATATGGCACGACTGTTGGTTCATGGGACAAATACCCAGATGTCTAAGAGCACATGCAGATGTTGGATTACGGGTTCCGGCAAAACCCTTGAGGTTCGAACTCTGGGGTGCGCACGAAGATCTCTCTCCCCCTAGCTTACGCTCTCACCACGATCTCAAAGCCTAGCTCGCCGAACTCGAAGAACAAGGTACACAAGAGTTTATACTGGTTCGGGCCATCGATGTGGTGTAATACCCTACTCCAGTGTGGTGTGGTGGATTGCCTTGTAGGCTGGGGATGAACAAGTACAAGGGAAGAACTACCTCCCGAGGAGAGGTGTTCTTGAGCTCGGCGAGCTTGTGCGTGTGTGGATGGAATGGATCTGATCCAAGATCAGTTGGGGCAAAATCAGTTGCCTCCTACAGTGGTGGCTAGTCCTATTTATAGAGGCCCGGGTCCTCTTCCCAAATGTTAGGCGGGAAGGGATCCCACAATGGCCAATTTGAAGGGGGACAGCTAGTACAAGCTATCCTGACAAAAGGTGGTCTTCGCCTGCCAAAGGCTCTGGTGGTGACGCCGTCGTGGGCTCCGCGATGACCTCCGTCCTGCCGTCCTGCTGGTCTTGGTCTCGTTGCACCGATATGGAAACCTTTGCCTGATGCCTCGGGACTCCTCTCCCGTGCCTGCTCCTTTAGCACCAAAGGGGAAACCAGTACTCTGTGCCCGCTGGCGCCCGCTTGGCCTTGGTCGTCATGGCTCACGTCACGGGAACCTCACGAGGTGCCCCTCGCCTTGATCTCTCCGCCCCTCGCGAGCCAGCCTAGTGAGGCTGCCCCTGAGGAGGTCTTGTGTCACTCGCCTCACGAGGCTTGGCCCCTCGCGAGGGTCTTGAGTGTTCGCTGGTGAAGATGGGCCATACCAGGCCGTTAGTGGAGCCACGCCGTGGGCCGCAGGCAAGCAAGTCTGGGGACCCCCGTTCCCAGAACGCCGACAGCAGAGATGCCATGGTCAGGTTTGCTACTGCCGTGGTCTCGGTGTTTGGACCTCAGTACTTGAGAGAAACAACTGTTGTAGACACCGAGAGGCTCTTGGCAATGTCCGAAGCAAGAAGGTGACTAGGTTTGCTCGGATCTCTTGACTGCATGCATTGGAGATGGAAAAACTGTCCAAAAGCTCAACAAGAGCATATTAGGTGCAGCACATGATCTCTGAATTTGGCACGCTTTCTTTGGCATGCCCGGATCTCACAATGGCATCAACGTGCTGCAACGCCATTGTTTACTAGGCTGACTGAAGGGAAAGCTTATCCTTGCGACTATACTGTCAATTGGCATGAATACAACATTAACTACTATCTTTTTGACGGTATCTATCCTCAATGGTCTATCTTTGTCAAGGCCATCTCTAACCCACTTGGTCAGCAAATGTCTCACTATGGCCAAAGACAAGAAGCAACTAGAAAGGATGTTGAGAGAGCATTTGAAGTTTTCCAGACTCGTTTTGTAGTTGTTCCTGGACCTGCTAAATAACTGGATCGAGAGACCCTTGTGAGTGATGACTTATTGTGTGATCATGCACGACATGATCATGAAGGATGAGGGTGAGGGTGCTGACACAACTCTTGAATTTGAAAACATGGGTGATTGTATCGAACTTTCAGAGCAGAATCCGGACACATTTGATGAGCTTTTTTAAATGCATCAGTAAATTCGGCATCGAGCAATTCACGAGCAACTGAAGAAAGATTTGATTGGGCATCTGGGCAGTTAAAGGGGGCATCTAGTACATATGTGCTAGTTAAATTCAAGTTTGAACTACTTTAATTTAAAAACTTTGTTGAATTATAATATTTAAACTAGAACTACTGCCACACTTGAACATTTCTAGATAAACTACGATCTGATATGCGGTCATTTTGAGCTTGTAGACTAAAAATAAAAAGATGGATGTTCACGGTTAGCTTTGGATGACTGGCTCCCGCACCCGTTTCTACGGACAGGTCCCCACTTGTCCGTGGACGGATACGATGTCCGATTTGGGGTCGGCGTTAAAGAATGCCCTAACATGCATATCTCCAACTCTATCATACTGACATGCTTAGCCTTTCAATTCTTGCATAAAGCAATGAACAACAGGCAACGTGTACCATGAGCTAGTTAAGCCAGTACAGTGACTAGTTAAGCCAGTACAGTGACACCATTAACTGCCATAATTTGAACGCGGAGGTACCACGGAATAACGGAAAGACAAACGTGGAAGTAACAAATTACTGCAGTTGGCAGTTGACTTGGCCTAACCTTATGGAGTATGTCCTCGGCTTTGTCCACATCCTTCTCGATCTCATCTGCCACGGCTTTGACACTGGATGCTGCCTTCTTGAGTCTTTCATTACCGGGAAACGCTTCAGAGACGTCGTCGGCGATTCTCTCCGCCGCCTCCGCAACCTTCTCGACCATCTCGATTGTTGCCTCTGCTGTTTGCTCCGCCTTATCTATCGTGCGTGATTTATAATACACAAAGAGAGAAGTTGAAATAAAAAACGCACACCAAGATATTAACATGTTACAAGTAGGAATATTATCTGATTTGGGTTTACCTTCCAGTGCTCTGAATCGCCAGTAAGCAGGTGCTGCAAGAAAGAAGGCACCAACAAGCCACGTGACCCTGAGAAGCTCACAGCTTGTGAACATGAGAAAGGGAAATTGATGAAACGCTACGCGGGCAATGGTGCGACTTGTCTGCACTTACCATGAAGAAAAGTCGGGTATTGGGAGATAGGCTCGTAGCAGTTCTCCGGGGTCTCCACCGACCGCTGGGATTCTGAAATAAAAACATGTGAAAATATGATACTTTGCGTAACAACCTTGTAGATCAACACGAAGTTTGTTGATACTTCTCAATCACTCATGCTATCATCGATGTACTACAAGTTAATAAGATGGGCAAATGATATATGCTAGTTCATGCGTGCTAAGAACGAGATGGTTAGAGAGAAGAGGGTGGGGAAATGATATGTTCATGCATCCCAAGAACAAGATTAGAGAGGGGGAGACATCGTATCCACATACTGTGTTGCTCTTCTTATCGGCGAGTTGATGCCCCAAGACTTCGTGGTTAAGCCGATAGGGATTCGCCGGGGACGAGCTGATGCAGATATACCAGTGCTCCGTTGTTGCCGAAAAACCTCTGGAGTGTGCGGCGCCAAGGCTTTGGAAGTAACACAATATACGAGGATCGCCATGAAATTGAAAGGAGTCACCTGGTTTCTTCGACGTTGAAGTTACTCTTCTAGAAATTTCGAACTTGTGGCAGCCTCCTTGCGTTTCTCCCGTCTGCAGAGTTCTGCTCAACTTAAAATCCAATTTATCAGTCTGCACTAACAAACCAAATAACAGGACAAAGTGAGAACTACTGGGTTTCAGGCTTATGATCTAGAGATACTAGTGTACTAGGAATCAAAGTCTTTGCGTGTCACGTGACTTACTTCGAAAAGTAAACAGAGTCATGTACTCCCTCCGCTGGGGAATACTTGCTGAAAAAAGATAAAAATGGATGCATTTAGAACTAAAATACATCTAGATATATCTATTTCCAACAAATATTTTGGAACGGAGGGAGTACATGTGTATGCGGTATGGTAGATTTTAACACAGTACAACCTGCTCACATACATGCACATACAATCATTCCTATGAACACACGCATGGACACCCTATCCTATGAGCGCCTTCGAGATATTAAGCTGACACAACATCTTGATATTGATGAAGTTACCACATGTGTGTCATAGTCGACAGGAACATATTCTTTCACTGAACGAACATCACCAAAAAGGCTGAAATAAATTCAGAAAAATGCGAGCATTAGCACCAATCCTATAATTTAAACCATGGTGGGCTGGTTGACGTGGGTCGAGGACCCGTGGCGGTTCATTAGCTGGCCACTTCGGGCAACCCATGACACATACACGGAAGATTTTGCAAGACTTGGCATACAAGATTTCTCTCCACCGACGTAGCCGACTAAGACTCATATTATCTTAGGCCTCCGATGCATTATATAAACCGAGGCTAGGCTAATCAATAGATCATTAGAATCTTACACAACGATCTCGTGGTAGATCAACCTGTACTTCATACCCCATCATATCAATACAATCAAAGCAAGGCGTAGGGTATTATCTCTTAGAGAGAGAGAGAGAGAGAGAGAGAGAGCCCGAAACTCGGTAAAACATGTGTCTCTGTTACCATAGTGCTAAGATTACCAGCTCAGGACCCCCTAACAGAGATCCGTCGGATTTAGCTCTGACACTGGTTCCACCACAAAGAACCCAATCATCGAAGCTACATAGGTTACTAGCAGCATTCAGGATACTCCTTGGCGGGGATGGCAGTTGACTCCAGGCGCGACGTCGCGACCCTTTCCCTGAGTTTCTAGAAGGTCCATGCAGCGCAGCGTGCGGTGGATCAGGGTCCTCCTAATCTAGCCGACGATGGTTGCTTGAGTCTTCTGCGTGATTTGTGTTGTGGGCTTCCATGTTTCTCCGTGAGATTTTGTTTCATGAGGTGGTCGTGCTCATTGTTGTGTATCCTTGGCAGCTAGTCTGTGTCCGTGCTTGCTCTCCGGTGAGCAGCTCTACCTTGCCGACAATGCGGCACCCTTTGATCCAGGGTGAGAAGGCATGGGCCTTTTTTGGCGGTGGTGGCGAATGGCATTGTGATGTGGTATCACCAACTAGGAGACAACAAAGGTAGGATATTCCCATGTGGCATAACATTTCCTCAAGACTTTGCCCTCCCTCTAATACGATGAAGATGGTGGAGAAGGCCGTCGACGTTATGGCTTTTGCTTCTTTGTTCGCTGCTTGTTAGCTTTCCTTCAACACTTTGTATCAGTCACATTTGGGGCTACATCCCTAGTTCTCTTTGTTTTTCTTCGGTTTATAAGTTGTGGTTAGTTGTAATCTTAGTCGGTTGATGGCTATGTTTCAAAGAAGGGGTTTATCTTGAGCCTCTGCCTTAAAAGAACATAAAGCACCCAACACTAGCAAGTTCCTGTCAACCCTCAATTTGGTTCAAACTTCAAAGTACAAAAGAAAAATCTGTTGCATACCAGCCATATTAAGTGCTTCAGAAATAAATTGATGAGGATAAAGGTAGGACACAACAAGCTAATATAAACTAAAATGAGCTTTAACTAGGTATAGTTTATTTGTTTTGTTTCTAGGAATGCATCAGTTGTACTGCCTATGCATTATGGAAGAGGGAACATCGTGTCCAGGTGATAGAAACTGTGACACACCGAAAAGAAGGACCAATCACGATTATAAGAATAAAAAAAGAGAAGAAAAGAGAAAAAGAGTGCTACATGGTCCAGTATGGATCATGATATCCTTTAACATCAAACCACATAGGCGACTACCCTCATTGCGCCACAACTTTTTCTCCACCCCTCACTGCCACCAGAGGCCTCGACTTGGCGAAGTCTGTGCGGCGACATCGACTATGACAGTGGGTGTTTCTCTTGAGGCACATGGACCGTGGCGTAGCGGGGTCTTGTAGACTGCAACGGGTGTCTCTCGACATTGCAGGGGCTGTCGGCACAACACCCTCGTGTGTCCCTGATTACGCGGTGGTTGGTTGCACTACAAAAAAAATACACTTCCGTGATGATACGTGTTCGTCACAGTAGGTCATGTTTTCTGTCATGCATGTACATCCATGACGATTTTATGACAGAATCAAGATAGTCATACCTATGCAGTCGTAGAAGTGTTCCATGACATTACCAAAATTATCATCATGGAAGTGTCCACTTCCATGACGATAAATCACGCGTCATAGAAGTGCTTTCGTCAAGGGTGACCGACACGTGGCATCCACCGTAATGGGTCGCCGTTAAGCTATCGGGTTCCGGTTTGGATCCGATAACCCGTTAACAGCCCCGACCAATGGGGATTTTCCACGTGTAAAATTCTAAATGGCCAGAGGAACCACGTGTCGGCTCACCGTTGGGACAGATGTCATCCACTCATTGGACCGAAGGCGCCTATGATACCTCGACACATGGCACGGCCCAACAGAGGCTCATTCCTGTGAAAGGCTAGCCCATTTGACTTGGTCAAAAGGTAGCGGGCCGACCCATGGAAAGCCTGTTAACGGCATGTTCGCATATAGCCCTTTTACAGCCCCCTAACTCATGGCCCGTTACGGCCTATCCGAATTAGGCCTAGTAGTGTCATCTGGGTCGTCCAATATGATTCCAGCCCATTGTAACTTCCGGCCCATGTATGGCCCATGATGTCTTTCGGCCCATATGAGGCCCTTTGTAACTCTTGGCCCATTAACGACCCGTGGTGAAACTGGCCCGTAATGAATAGTGTATCACTTTATACCCATTAACGGACCATTATTCCATTGGGCCGTTTCCAGCCCGTGTTATCTTTCGGCCTTCTTAGGGCCCATTTATTCTTGGGCTCTTTCCAGCATTCGGTTACTTACAGCCCGTTACTGGCCTTTTCTGCTTGTGGGCCAAATTCAACCCGTGGTTACAGTCGGCCCGTTTGTGTCCTGTTAATCAGTTGGGCCGTTTTCATAGCGTCATCAAATACGGCCGATTAACAACGACCTGTTATGGCCGGCCTATGAACGGACGATTCCAACTCTAGCCCGTTTACGACCCATAATGCGGCCCGTTATTGGTCCATGTTTGGCCAATCGATCATACGGCCCGTAGAAGGCCCATTGATGCTACGGCCCATAGAAGGCCCATTGTTTCTATGGCTCGTAGAAGGCCCATTCTTTCTATGGCCCGTAGGATGCCCATGTTCACTACAGTAAATATGTAGCCCATGGTTAATGTGGCCTAGTTTTAAAAAATAGGTTATTGCGGCCACTAGCAAACAGCGGAAAAAGAACTGCAGTGACTACAAGCAAACAAATAAACAAGACAACAAAGAAATAAATAAGCAAGCAACTTATGCTAGGCTATCACGACTATTACACATATTACATCCACTAGGCATCAACGTTCGCTACCAGTGCAAATATAGGGAACAAAGCAACATATCACATACACTGGTTGTCAAAGTTGGCGACCAGTGCAAATAAACGCCGTAGCAAAACAAGTCCAGAACTGAAACCACTTCAGAAGAGCTCAAGAAACAATATCATGGGTACCCATAATGCTGGCAAGATGCTTAGCAAGCTTATTAACTTTCTCTTGTTTGGCGCTTAAATCCTCCAGCGCTTGCTGTTGCACTAGAAAGTATGCATATGAATTCTGCAGGGACTTCCTCAGTCCTTCGGCTTCTTGCCGTAGCACAGCTAACTGATGCCTTTCAGCTTGTAGCTGAGAATGAAGAAACCGAAGTGATTCAGCCAGCGAGTTCGAAGAGCTTGTGCCAGCGGTACTGGCCAGTAACTCGAACACTACATCAACGCAAGACTGTGGGGTTGTCTCACTGTCTACAAGATTGTTTTTATCACCATTCTTGGAGACCAACAGGGTTGTCTGACTATCTTGAACCTTATCTGCATTACTTTAACTACCATTGCATAGTGGGGTGCTCTTCTCCAATATTCTGTTCGCATTCTACAAGAGAAACAAGCAGACACATCATAGGTTTAGCATGTAGTATACGGAACTCATTTTGGTAAACCGGTTCAGTAGTAAGGTGGACAGGATAACAACATGAAATAAACATATATCTATGTACTATGGTCACTGTATTGTCCATATCATTCTAGTTTATGTTGCCAAATCAAGATAGAGACACATTTCAAATAATATATTTTTAAGACACAACAACATAGACAGAATATAAGTGTGAGAAACTACACAGCACTGGCAACACTTGTAATGTGCATCACATGAGAACATAACTGTTTATACAACTGAAACTGAAATCAACATAGAGCAAGAAGTTAGAACATCAATCCAGTTAAAGAAATAGGTTTAAAACATACCTGTTGCGCCATTGGAGTTTCAATTGGATCCTTCAAATTCGAAAGTAGTTGGTATGAGTAAATACAGTGATGCAACAGCAAATGAGTATGAACCATAGCTATGGAATCTGACCTGAGAACAGTTGCTCTTCTGCTTTAAACGTGGAGTTTGGGTTCGCTGTGGTGGTCTTCGTGCTTTGGGCACTGCAGTTGCTTTACAAACTGCTTGTGTGGGGGTACTCTGTGGTGGACATGGTGCTGCGTCAACTAGAAGTGGGTTACTATCCGCTGGGGTTGGGGTTAGATGGGTTGTAGCTCGTTCTCTGTCCAACGGTGTAAGTGTGCAATCTGGAAGAGTCTCGATTATGTGTGGTGGGGCTAGTTCATGGGCCAGTACAACCATGGTTCTATTTGCATCGACGGGTAGCACCGTGTTTCGTGAAGAACAGGTTTTTGCTCCCTTAGATACTACCATCACCCCTTCCAATTCAAATGGTTGATAAACAAGAAAAGAAATTGAACGTACAAACATTGTATGATAGACAGATGTGGTAATTCACATATATGTTGTCTAACCAAATAGGACAGCATGACACAATTTCACATATATGATGGCTAACAAAACAGGATAGCATGACACAGTTTCAGATATATGATGGATAACTTAACAGGATATAATGGCATAATTCAACATATGATGAGTATCTAAATAGGATGACATGACAAAACTATATGATGTCTTTCTAAAATAGGTTGGGATGAAATAATTCACATACATGTTGTCTAAGTATACAAGATGGCATGATATAATTGACATCATTGATTCATATACTAAGCAGCTCGCACTCGCATGTATGATCTCTAAACTAAGCAGATGGAATTGAATATTGTGCATGTGATGTCTAAACTAAGCAATGCAAGACACCATATGCATGATATGAGAAATATAAACATTACAAATTGGAGCATACACCTCAGGTGGGATATAGGACTGGTCACCTGTCTCTGAATCCTCCTCTGAGGAGCTACCTGTAACCATCGAGATATATGCTTCAACAGGTACCATTGCCTGCTCTGAAGACCTTGTTTTCACTCCTGATTTTTCATAACCGGCTCAAATGGTTAATACACATGAAGAGTAGCTCAATATACACATATTGTCGACAAATGGGATACGTAATGAAAAAAAGGATAGCATGAGATAATTCACATATATGATGCCTGGCTACATGGCGCTGCATAATTCACATATATGATAACTGGCTGAAAAACATGGCATTGCATAATTCTCATATCTGATATAGAAAGCAAACATGAGGCATTCACACAAACCATGTCTAATCTAAGCAGATGGCATGGCAATGCAAGACACCATATGCATGATATGAGCAATATAACCCTGCCAAGTTAGAGCATGCACCTCAGGGGGGGATACGATTGGTCATCTGTCTCTGAATCCTCCTCTGAGGGGCTATCTGTAACCAGCAAGAAATCTGCATCGACAGGTAGCACTGACTGCTCAGAAGACCTTGTTTTCACTCCAGATTTTCCCATGACCGACTCAAATGGCTGATGCACGGGAAGAGTAGATGAATGTATAAACATTGTTGACAAATGGAATACATTATGAAAAAAGTATGGCATGATACAATTCACATATACGATGACTGGCTAAACAGGATGTCATTGCATGATTCACATATATGATGCCTGGCTAAAGAAGATGGCATTGCATGATTCCCATATACTCCCTCCGTTCCTAAATATTTGCGTTTTTAGAGATTTCAAATGGACTACCACATACGGATGTATATAGACATATTATAGAGCGTAGATTCACTCATTTTGCTCTGTATGTAGTCACTTGTTGAAATCTCTAAAAAGACAAATATTTAGGAACGGCGGGAGTATGATATAGAAACCAAACAGGTGACATTCACACAAAGCAAATCTAAACTAAGCTGATGACATATAAGATGTATAATGTAAGCAATGCGAGGCGCCATATGCATGATATGACCAACATCAGCTTGCCAGGTTAGAGCAAACACTTCAGGGGGTAAATAGGAGTGGTCAGCTCCCTCTGAATCCCCCTCTGAATATTTATCTTCCTCTGAAATACAATCTGGAATGGCGGGAGGGGGGGGGCACTTCACCCACCATGGAGCGGCGTCTGCATGACATTATATTCCCACGCAACGGTCTTCTCTTTTTCTCTACATGTTCAGTACGATTGTGTACAATAACTGACATGCATAATAAAAAACATAGTTAGATTATGTAAGGCCTAAGGGGTGCATGTAGAAATCAAGACTGATGGTAGCAAACGAGTGGATAGATCCAAAACTAGTGATAGCAGGTAGATTATAGCTTCAGTTTTAAAAGATAGACAATGGATCATCTACTGTTTGTTGCCCACCCAACATGAACCACATAGAAGACCCCAGATGAATCAGATAGTAGACAGATACTATTCATTGCTGCCTCGATATGTGCCCCACAGGCATTTTAAAACTCAAGTTTGAACATTAGTTTGGACCTGACTCGGAGCCTAAGAGGTGAACAGGACGATAAAGTAGAAAGTAATAATAACCGATGTATAACGTAAGCAGACACGAAAGAGTGTGACCTTTCTTTCGGAACTGTGTAGTCCTCAGGTTCATCTGCTCAGTCGATGATGGTAATGCAGTTGGCGTGGCTGCCGGCAACGGGGAAGATGATCTGAGGCGGCGAAAGAAAGTGTGCAGGGGGAATCTCTGCTGCAGTGAATGATTCCGTCGATGGTGCACCTCTTGTGGGGTGGATGGCGGCACGGCAGGAGCAGGACATAACACACATAGTTTTCTTTGACAGCTCTCTGAAAATGAAGTAAATCTGTAAGGGCTCCTTAGAATTGGAGGATTCTATAAACACAGGGACAGGAAAAACACATGAATAGGATAGGAATGCACGTGCAAAACAGAGCATTTGCAAACATAGGATTTCTGTCAACCTGGGTGTTTGGTTCACATGAATTGGAAGAACACGGGAATGAAGAAACATGGTCAAATTAAAGTCAAACCACGTGAAAATGAAAAAAAATAAGAATCTCATTATGACAATAATGCAATTAGTCCCGTTCTTCATGCATATTAATTTGAAAAGGACGTCCAAGTGGATATTAAAATTCCTATGTATTTTCTTTGAAAGAGACACCAAAGGAAAAAAAATCCTCCAGTTTTGCTTTGCTCCATTCCTTCTAACCAAATGCACGAATAGTAGTACCATAGTAAAGTTTCCAATTCCTATGTTTTCCTTCACTTTTTCTTTGAACCAGTGGCGATTCTAGTAGGCAGTCTTCAACACGCTGAAGCTTGCCCTCAAAATATTTTGTGAGCTTAGATTTGGTCCACATTAGTATCATATAATGGCTATCTTGCTAAACCGATTAAAATTGTGGTTCAAAAGAGCATTTAGTTTTCTCCCTGTTAACTTTGTGACCATGATTCATTTATTTCTAGATTTGCAACTGCTTTGAACCAAAGGATCCCTGAGGGATCGACATGAATGCAGAGTAACAAAGTGATGCGACGAGTGTACAACCTCTTTGGCATAGCCTTGTCGACCTTAGCATCATTGGGTTGGACATGGAGGATGGTGATGCTGGTGTGACTGTCGGAGGCGGGGAAGAAGATCTGAGGCCTCTGGATACGGCGCCGAGGGTACTGCTTTGCTGTGATGGACGGTTTCGTCGTTGGAGCAGCTCCAGTGAGGTGTACGACAGCGAGGCTGAAGCAGGACAAGATAGACAACGTTAATCTGAAGTGAGACTCTAATATCATCTGCAATAGATGATGTAAAATACATCACCAAAAAGTGCTAGATGTAAAATGCATCAGCCGCGCCATGGCCGCTCCGACAGATGCTGTAAATACTATTCACTCTGAACTTAACTGAAGAAACTGAACTTTACAGTTGAAACTGAATTTTACTGTTGAAACCGATTGAACTAGTAGCAGAGCATTGCAATAGAAGTTTAGGGCGTTCGAGCACTAGTAGCAGAGAAGCAGTGATCTAAATCAGCAACTGCTCGAGCAGGGAACGCACTAGCAGAGAGCAACTCGTGCAGCAGCACCACGAGCGAGTGCTAAAGCAGCAACTCCTGTAGCTGTCGGAGGTCGTGCAGCAGCAGCAGCAAGAGCAGAGCAGCAGCACGAACGAGAGCAAGAGTGGAGCAGCAGCACGACCGACAGCAATAGCAGAGCAGAGTAGCAGCACGAACGAAAGTAAGAGCAGTGCAGCAGCGCAACCGATAGGAAGAACAGAGCCGCAACACGAGCGAGAGCTGGAGCAACAGCAGCAGCGCGAGCGAGAGCCGGAGCAGTAGCAACTAGTGCCGGTGTGGAAGTCTCCGTCGAGGAAGTAACGACATGGGGGAGAGACGCCGTGGATGAAGTGGCCGGCGACGGCGCCGTCGATGGAGACCCACCATGGCTACTCGGTATCGAGCACCGGCAGCCCCATGAGATCGAATAAAAAATAAAATGCAGCGGTGAGTGCAGAACCTCCTTGGTGGCATCGAGTAGGCCTTTTTTATACATTAATTGAGTTTCTGGTCATTTAATATGCATAATTTAATTTTGAACTACAAGAACATGCTCCAGTGCACCAAAGTTGGTTGAAAATCACATGTGTGTCCTCGGGTGAATTTCTAGGTCCCATGCAAGAAATGGGAATGAAATTCGAACATCTGGGCGTCGTGGCTCGGCCGAGAACATTGAGAAACTTGGTTTTAAAATTCTTGTAAATCCAAAACACGCTTGGAAATCATGAAACTTGGCTTGGTGTCATGTCATGGTACTAACATGCTGTGGTAAAAAAATTGGCTGAATTGGAGCAAGTTTGGGTATACGCTTCTTGCAAACCGGAGCTTCTCTCAAGAAGCCACATGGTTCTGAGAGGGAACGTGTCACCTTTGTGTGCGAAACGACATACGCTACGCCCCCCTTGATTTTCTTTACATAGGCAACATAGCACTATATGAGTGACATGTTAAATTTTGGAATTATTCCGGGTTCGTTTGGCCTTTTTATACATTAATTGAGTTTCTGGTCATTTAATGTGCATAATTCAAATTTGAACTACAAGCACATGCTACGGTGCACCAAAGTTGGTTGAAAAATTACATGTGTGTCCTTGGGTAAATTTGTAGGTCCCATGCAAGAAATGGGAATGAAATTCAAACATCTAGGCGTCGTGGCTCGGCCGGAAACATTGAGAAACTTGGGTTTTTAATTCCTATGAATCCAAAACACGCATGAAAATCATGAAACTTGGCTTGGTGTCATGACATGGCACCGACATGTTGTGGTAATTTTGCTGTCCGATTTGCGAAGGTGCACACATTAACAATCAACAAAGTCATTTTGGAACAAGTGCTGTCACGTTACAATCGGAAACACAAGTATTATTGAAACCGTGGGCATTCTACTTACCATTTACGTGCCGCCACGCGTCCCCTTAGCTAGGAGGCGCCGTGCAGGGTAGCTATTTGAGTACGGGAGGCGTGCCATTAGACCCATGCGCGTGCTTATCAGGAGGAGAGCCCTTTGACCTCCATCTGCTGCCCACCTCTCTCCAAGGTCTCCATTAATGGAGCCCGAGCCCCTGTTGGCGTGGCTATGTCTCACTCGACTGAGATTTAAGAGAGAAAAAAGAAAAACTGAAAAGAAAATTTTGCACGGATCTTGATGTAAGATCCGGCGGACCTATATAGCATCTACTGTGACTTATAGCAAGACTGATGAATATGTAAGGACGATGACAGTGGATAATAATTGTCTTACTGTTGGGGAACGTAGTAATTTCAAAAAAATTCCTACGCACACGCAAGATCATGGTGATGCATAGCAACGAGAGGGGAGAGTGTTGTCCACGTACCCTCGTAGACCGACAGCGGAAGCGTTATCACAACGCGGTTGATGTAGTCGTACGTCTTCACGATCCGACCGATCAAGTACCGAACGTACGGCACCTCCGAGTTCTACACACGTTCAGCTCGATGACGTCCCTTGAACTCCGATCCAGCTGAGTGTTGAGGGAGAGTTTCGTCATCACGATGGCGTGGTGACGATGATGATGTTCCACCGACGCAGGGCTTCGCCTAAGCTTCGCAACGGTATTATCGAGGTGTAATATGGTGGAGAGGGGCACCGCACACGGCTAAGAGATCTCAAGGATCAATTGTTGTGTCCATGGGGTGCCCCCCTGCCCCCGTATATAAAGGAGCGAGGGAGGAGGAGGCCGGCCCTAGGAGGGGGCGCACCAAGTGTGGAGTCCTACTAGGACTCCCTAGTCCTAGTAGGATTCCACCTCCCATATGCAATAGGAAAAGAGGAAGGGAAAAAGAGAAGGAAGGAAGGGGGCGCCCCCCTTCCCTAGTCCAATTCGGACCAGACCAAGGGGAGGGGTGCGGCCACCCTTGAGGCCCTTTTCCTTCTTTCCCGTATGGCCCAATAAGGCCCAATACGTATTCCCGTAACTCTCCGGTACTCCGAAAAATACCCGAATCACTCGGAACCTTTCCGAAGTCCGAATATAGTCGTCCAATATATCAATCTTTACGTCTCGGCCATTTCGAGACTCCTCGTCATATCCCCGATCTCATTCAGGACTCCGAACTCCTTCGGTACATCAAAACTCAATAAAACTGTCATCGTAACGTTAAGCGTGCGGACCCTACGGGTTCGAGAACTATGTAGACATGACCGAGACACGTCTCCGGTCAATAACCAATAGCGGGACCTGGATGCCCATATTGGCTCCCACATATTCTACGAAGATCTTTATCGGTCAGACCGCATAACAACATACGTTGTTCCCTTTGTCACCGGTATGTTACTTGCCCGAGATTCGATCGTCGGTATCTCGATACCTAGTTCAATCTCGTTACTGGCAAGTCTCTTTACTCGTTCCGTAACACATCATCCCGCAACTAACTCATTAGTGACAATGCTTGCAAGGCTTATAGTGATGTGCATTACCGAGTGGGCCCAGAGATACCTCTCCGACAATCGGAGTGACAAATCCTAATCTCGAAATACGCCAACCCAACAAGTACCTTTGGAGACACCTGTAGAGCACCTTTATAATCACCCATTTACGTTGTGACGTTTGGTAGCACACAAAGTGTTCCTCCGGTAAACGGGAGTTGCATAATCTCATAGTCATAGGAACATGTATAAGTCATGAAGAAAGCAATAGCAACATACTAAACGATCGGGTGCTAAGCTAACGGAATGGGTCAAGTCAATCACGTCATTCTCCTAATGAGGTGATCCCGTTAATCAAATGATAACTCATGTCTATGGCTAGGAAACATAACCATCTTTGATTAACGAGCTAGTCAAGTAGAGGCATACTAGTGACACTCTGTTTGTCTATGTATTCACACATGTATTATGTTTCCGGTTAATACAATTCTAGCATGAATAATAAACATTTATCATGATATAAGGAAATATATAATACTTTATTATTTCCTCTAGGGCATATTTCCTTCAGTCTCCCACTTGCACTAGAGACAATAATCTAGTTCACATCGCCATGTGATTTAACATCAATAATTCACATCACCATGTGATTAACACCCATAGTTCACATCTCTATGTGACCAACACTCAAAGGGTTTACTAGAGTCAATAATCTAGTTCACATCGCTATGTGATTAACACCCAAAGAGTACTAAGGTGTGATCATGTTTTGATTGTGAGATAACTTTAGTCAACGGGTCTGTCACATTCAGATCCGTAAGTATTTTGCAAATATCTATGTCTACAATGCTCTTCACGAAGCTACTCTAGCTAATTGCTCCCACTTTCAATGTGTATCTAGACCGAGACTTAGAGTCATCTATATTAGTGTCAAAACTTGCATCGACGTAACTCTTTACGACGAACCTTTTGTCACTTCCATAATCGAGAAACATGTCCTTATTCCACTAAGGATAATTTTGACCGCTGTCCAGTGATCTACTCCTAGATCACTATTGTACTCCCTTGCCAAAATTAGTGTAGGGTATACAATAGATCTGGTATACAGCATGGCATACTTTATAGAACCTATGTCCAAGGCATAGGGAATGACTTTCATTCTCTTACTATCTTCTGCCATGGTCGGGTTTGAGTCTTACTCAATTTCACACCTTGTAACACAGGCAAGAACTCTTTCTTTGACTGTTCTATTTTGAACTACTTCAAAATCTTGTTAAGGTATGTACTCATTGAAAAAACTTATCAAGCGTTTTGATCTATCTCTATAGATCTTGATGCTCAATATGTAAGCAGCTTCACCGAGGTCTTTCTTTGAAAAACTTCTTTCAAAATACTCCTTTATGCTTTGCAGAATAATTCTACATTATTTCCGATCAACAATATGTCATTCACATATACTTATCAGAAATGCTGTAGTGCTCCCACTCACTTTCTTGTAAATACAGGCTTCATCGCAAGTCTGTATAAAACTATATCCTTTGATCAACTTATCAAAGTGTATATTCCAACTCCGAGATGCTTGCACCAGTCCATAGATGGATCGCTGGAGCTTGCATATTTTGTTAGCACTTTTAGGATTGACAAAACCTCCTGGTTGCATCATATACAACTCTTCTTTAATAAATCCATTAAGGAATGTAGTTTTGTTTATCCATTTGCCAGATTTCATAAAATGCGGCAATTGTTAACATGATTCAGACAGACTTAAGCATAGATACGAGTGAGAAACTCTCATCGTAGTCAACACCTTGAACTTGTCGAAAAACCTTTTTGCGACAATTCTAGCTTTGTAGATAGTAACACTACTATCAGCGTCCGTCTTCCTCTTGACGATCCATTTATTCTCAATTGCTTGCCGATCATCGGGCAAGTCAACCAAAGTCCATACTTTGTTCTTCATACATGGATCTCATCTCAGATTTCATGGCCTCAAGCCATTTTGCGGAATCTGGGCTCACCATCGCTTCTTCATAGTTCGTAGGTTCATCATGGTCTAGTAACATAACTTCCAGAATAAGATTACCGTACCACTTTGGTGCGGATCTTACTCTGGTTGATCTACGAGGTTCAGTAATAACTTGATCTGAAGTTTCATGATCATCATCATTAACTTCCTCACTAATTGGTGTAGGTGTCTCAGAAACTGGTTTCTGTGATGAACTACTTTCCAATAAGGGAGCAGGTATAGTTACCTCATCAAGTTCTACTTTCCTCCCACTCACTTCTTTCGAGAGAAACTCCTTCTCTAGAAAGGATCCATACTTAGCAACGAATGTCTTGCCTTCGGATCTGTGATAGAAGGTATACCCAACAGTCTCCTTTGGGTATCCTATGAAGACACATTTCTCCGATTAGGGTTTGATCTTATCAGGATGAAACTTTTTCACATAAGCATCGCAACCCCAAACTTTAAGAAACGACAACTTTGATTTCTTGCCAAACCACAGTTCATAAGATGCCGTCTCAACGGATTTAGATGGTACCCTATTTAACGTGAATGCAGCTGTCTCTAATGCATAACCCCAAAACAATAGTGGTAGATCGGTAAGAGAGATCATATATCGCACCATATCTAATAAAGTACGGTTATGATGTTCGGACACACCATTATGCTGTGGTGTTCCAGGTGGCACGAATTTGTGAAACTATTCCACATTGTTTTAATTGAAGACCAAACTCGTAACTCAAATATTTGTCTCCGCGATCAGATCGTAGAAACCTTATTTTCTTGTCACGATGATTTTTCACTTCACTCTGAAATTCTTTGAACCTTTCAAATGTTTCAGACTTATGTTTCATCAAGTAGATATACCCATATCTGCTCAAATCATCTGTGAAGGTCAGAAAATAACGATACCCGCCGCGAGCCTCAACACTCATCGGATCGTATACATCAGTATGTATTATTTCCAATAAGTCAGTTGCTCGCTCCATTGTTCCGGAGAACGGAGTCTTAGTCATCTTGCCCATAAGGCATGGTTCGCAAGCATCAAGTGATTCATAATCAAGTGATTCCAAAATCCCATCAGTATGGAGTTTCTTCACGCGCTTTACACCAATATGACCTAAACGGCAGTGCCACAAATAAGTTGCACTATCATTATTAACTTTGCATCTTTTGGCTTCAATATTATGAATATGTGCATCACTACGATCGAGATCCAACAAACCAATTTCGTTGGTGTGTATGACCATAGAAGGTTTTTTATTCATGTAAACAGAACAACAATTATTCTCTAATTTAAATGAATAACCATATTGCAACAAACATGATCAAATCATATTCATGCTCAACGCAAACACCAAATAACACTTATTTAGTTTCAACACTAATCCCGAAAGTATAGGGAGTGTGCGATGATGATCATATCAATCTTGGAACTACTTCCAACACACATGGTCACCTCGCCTTTTACTAGTCTCTGTTTATTCTGCAACTCCCGTTTCGAGTTACTACTCTTAGCAACTGAACCAGTATCAAATACCGAGGGGTTGCTATAAACACTAGTAAAGTACACATCAATAACATGTATATCCAATATACCTTTGTTCACTTTGCCATCCTTCTTATCCACCAAATAGTTGGGGTAGTTGCGCTTCCAGTGACCAGTCCCTTTGCAGTAGAAGCACTTAGTCTCAGGCTTAGGTACAGACTTGGGCTTCTTCACTTGAGTAGCAACTTGCTTGCCGTTCTTTTTGAAGTTCCCCTTCTATCCCTTTGCCCTTTTCTTGAAACTAGTGGTCTTGTTAACCATCAAAACTTGATGCTCTTTTCTTGATTTCTACCTTCGTCGATTTCAGCATCACGAAGAGCTCGGGAATTACTTTCGTCATCCCTTGCATACTATAGTTCATCACGAAGTTCTACTAACTTGGTGATGGTCACTAGAGAATTCTGTCAATCACTATTTTATCTGGAAGATAAACTCCCACTTGATTCAAGCGATTGTAGTACCCAGACAATCTGAGCACATGCTCACTAGTTGAGCGATTCTCCTCCATCTTTTAGCTATAGAACTTGTTGGAGACTTCATATCTCTCAACTCGGGTATTTGCTTGAAATATTAACTTCAACTCCTGGAACATCTTATATGGTCCATGACGTTCAAAATGTCTTTGAAGTCCCGATTCTAAGCCGTTAAGCATGCTGCACTAAACTATCAAGTAGTCATCATATTGAGCTAGCCAAACGTTCATAATGTCTGCATCTGCTCCTGCAATAGGTCTGTCACCTAGCGGTGCATCAAGGACATAATTTTTCTGTGCAGCAATGAGGATAATCCTCAGATCACGAATCCAATCCGCATCTTTGCTACTAACATCTTTCAACATAATTTTTCTCTAGGAACATACCAAAAATAAACAGGGAAGCAACAACGCGAGCTATTGATCTACAACATAATTTGCAAAATACTATCAGGACTAAGTTCATGATAAATTTAAGTTCAATTAATCATATTACTTAAGAACTCCCACTTAGATAGACATCCCTCTAATCCTCTAAGTGATCACGTGATCCATATCAACTAAACCATGTCCGATCATCACGTGAGATGGAGTAGTTTCAATGGTGAACATCACTATATTGATCATATCTACTATATGATTCACGCTCGACCTTTCGGTCTCCGTGTTCCGAGGCCATATCTGTTATATGCTAGGCTCGTCAAGTTTAACCTGAGTATTCCGCGTGTGCATCTGTTTTGCACCCGTTGTATTTGAACGTATAGCCTATCACACCCGATTATCACGTGGTGTCTCAGCACGAAGAACTTTCGCAACGGTGCATACTCAGGGAGAACACTTATACTTTGATAATTTAGTGAAGGATCATCTTATAATGCTATCGTCAAACAAAGCAAGATAAGATGCATAAAGGATTAACATCACATGCAATCAATATAAGTGATATGATATGGCCATCATCATCTTGTGCTTGTGATCTCCATCTCCGAAGCACCGTGCTTGTGATCTCCATCTCCGAAGCACCGTCATGATCACCATCGTCACCGGCGCGACACCTTGATCTCCATCGTAGCATCGTTGTCGTCTCGCCAACTTATTGCTTTTACGACTATCGCTACCGCTTAGTGATAAAGTAAAACTATTACATGGCGATTGCATCTCATACAATAAAGCGACAACCATATGGCTCCTGCCAGTTGCCGATAACTCGGTTACAAAACATGATCATCTCATACAACACATTATATCACATCATGTCTTGACCATATCACATCACAACATGCCCTGCAAAAACAAGTTAGACGTCCTCTACTTTGTTGTTGCATATTTTACGTGGCTGCTACGGGCTTAGCAAGAACCGTTCTTACCTACGCATCAAAACCACAACGATAGTTTGTCAAGTTGGTGCTGTTTTAACCTTCGCAAGGACCGGGCGTAGCCACACTCGGTTCAACTAAAGTGAGAGAGACAGACACCCGCCGGTCACCTTTAAGCAACGAGTGCTCGCAACGGTGAAACCAGTCTCGCGTAAGCGTACGCGTAATGTCGGTCCGGGCCGCTTCATCTCACAATACCGCTGAACCAAAGTATGACATGCTGGTAAGCATTATGACTTATATCGCTCACAACTCACTTGTGTTCTACTCGTGCATAGCATCAACGCATAAAACCAGGCTCTGATACCACTGTTGGGGAACGTAGTAATTTCAAAAAATTTCCTACGCACATGCAAGATCATGGTGATGCATAGCAACGAGAGGGGAGAGTGTTGTCCACGTACCCTCGTAGACCGACAGCGGAAGCGTTATCACAACGCGGTTGATGTAGTCGTACGTCTTCACGATCCGACCGGTCAAGTACCGAACGTACGGCACCTCCGAGTTCTACACACGTTCAGCTCGATGATGTCCCTCGAACTCCGATCCAGCCGAGTGTTGAGGGAGAGTTTCGTCAGCACGACGGCATGGTGACGATGATGATGTTCCACCGACGCAGGGCTTCGCCTAAGCTCCGCAACGGTATTATCGAGGTGTAATATGGTGGAGAGGGGCACCGCACACGGCTAAGAGATCTCAAGGATCAATTGTTGTGTCCATGGGGTGCCCCTGCCCCCGTATATAAAGGAGCAAGGGAGGAGGAGGCCGGCCCTAGGAGGGGGCGCACCAAGTGTGGAGTCCTACTAGGACTCCCTAGTCCTAGTAGGATTCCACCTCCCATATGAAATAGGAAAAGAGGAAGGGAAAAAGAGAAGGAAGGAAGGGGGCGCCCCCCTTCCCTAGTCCAATTCGGACCAGACCAAGGGGAGGGGTGCGGCCACCCTTGAGGCCCTTTTCCTTCTTTCCCGTATGGCCCAATAAGGCCCAATACGTATTCCCGTAACTCTCCGGTACTCCGAAAAATATCCGAATCACTCGGAACCTTTCCGAAGTCCGAATATAGTCGTCCAATATATCGATCTTTACGTCTCGGCCATTTCGAGACTCCTCATCATATCCCCGATCTCATCCGGGACTCCGAACTCCTTCGGTACATCAAAACTCAATAAAACTGTCATCGTAACGTTAAGCGTGCGGACCTTACGGGTTCGAGAACTATGTAGACATGACCGAGACACGTCTCCGGTCAATAACCAATAGCGGGACCTGGATGCCCATATTGGCTCCCACATATTCTACGAAGATCTTTATCGGTCAGACCGCATAACAACATACGTTGTTCCCTTTGTCACCGGTATGTTACTTGCCCGAGATTCGATCGTCGGTATCTCGATACCTAGTTCAATCTCGTTACCGGCAAGTCTCTTTACTCGTTCCGTAACACATCATCCCGCAACTAACTCATTAGTGACAATGCTTGCAAGGCTTATAGTGATGTGCATTACCGAGTGGGCCCAGAGATACCTCTCCGACAATCGGAGTGACAAATCCTAATCTCGAAATACGCCAACCCAACAAGTACCTTTGGAGACACCTGTAGAGCACCTTTATAATCACCCATTTACGTTGTGACGTTTGGTAGCACACAAAGTGTTCCTCCGGTAAACGGGAGTTGCATAATCTCATAGTCATAGGAACATGTATAAGTCATGAAGAAAGCAATAGCAACATACTAAACGATCGGGTGCTAAGCTAACAGAATGGGTCAAGTCAATCACGTCATTCTCCTAATGAGGTGATCCCGTTAATAAGATGACAACTCATGTCTATGGCTAGGAAACATAACCATCTTTGATTAACGAGCTAGTCAAGTAGAGGCATACTAGTGACACTCTGTTTGTCTATGTATTCACACATGTATTATGTTTTCGGTTAATACAATTTCTAGCATGAATAATAAACATTTATCATGATATAAGGAAATATATAATACTTTATTATTGCCTCTAGGGCATATTTCCTTCACTTACATATTTAGGAAGATAATTAAAAAAGGCACATGTGGCTACGCCCGAAACACAAGGGCAAAAGAAGAAGGAAGACGCATACAACGATCTGGCTCGCTGATCTCTACTTTCTTGATGCGCTGCAGGTCGCGGAGACTAGTTCTCACGGTGAGCGGTGATGATCTCTTTCATTAGTTTCATGTCCTTAATACACTGCTTGGCGGCATCCACGGATTCCTCCACCAGCCTTTTGCGCTCGATGCGAAGCATGGCATTATCGTCCATAAGTTCCTTGACGATGATGCCCGTCCTCTTCAACAAGGCAGCGGTCTCCTCCGTTCCGGCGATCTTCGCCCTCAGCAGGTCGTGCTCGACCCGGAGCTTCGCATTTCCCTCCCCTAGTTACCAGATGACGCCGGTAGCCTGTTCAAACGAGGCTTTCATGTCCTCCTACAACCTCGCCCAGCCGAAGATCCGATCCATCTGGCTATGGACGATCGCATGCATGCGTGATGTCTACTACACAACCTTCTTCTTGTAGACGTTGTTGGGCCTCCAAGTGCAGAGGTGTGTAGGACAGTAGCAAGTTTCCCTCAAGTGGATGACCTAAGGTTTATCAATCAATGGGAGGCGTAGGATGAAGATGGTCTCTCTCAAACAACCCTGCAACCAAATAACAAAGAGTCTCTTGTGTCCCCAACACACCCAATACAATGGTAAATTGTATAGGTGCACTAGCTCGGCGAACAGATGGTGATACAAGTGCAATATGGATGGTAGATATAGGTTTTTGTAATTTGAAAATATAAAAACAGCAAGGCAGCAAGTGATAAAAGTGAGCGTAAACGGTATTGCAATGCTAGGAAACAAGGCCTAGGGTTCATACTTTCACTAGTGCAAGTTCTCTCAACAATAATAACATAATTGGATCACATAACTATCCCTCAACATGCAACAAAGAGTCACTCCAAAGTCACTAATAGCGGAGAAAAAATGAAGAGATTATGGTAGGGTACGAAACCACCTCAAAGTTATTCTTTCCAATCAATCCATTGGGCTATTCCTATAAGTGTCACAAACAGCCCTAGAGTTCGTAGTAAAATAACACCTTAAGACACACATCAACCAAAACCCTAATGTCACCTAGATACTCCAATGTCGCCTCAAGTATCCGTGGGAATGATTATACGATATGCATCACACAATCTCAGATTCATCTATTCAACCAACACATAGAACCTCAAAAAGTGCCCCAAAGTTTCTACCGGAGAGTCAAGACGAAAACATGTGCCAACCCTTATGCATAGGTTCATGGGCGGAACCCGCAAGTTCACCACCAAAACATACATCAAGTGAATCACGTGATATCCCATTGTCACCACAGATACGCACATGCAAGACATACATCAAGTGTTCTCAAATCCTTAAAGACTCAATCCGATAAGATAACTTCGAAAGGGAAAACTCAATCCATTACAAGAGAGTAGAGGGGGAGAAACATCATAAGATCCAACTATAATAGCAAAGCTCGCGATACATCAAGATCGTATCACCTCAAGAACATGAGAGAGAGAGATCAAACACATAGCTACTGGTACATACCCTCAACCCCAAGTGTGAACTACTCCCTCCTCGTCATGGAGAGCGCCGGGATGATGAAGATGGCCACCGGTGAGGGATCCCCCCTCCGGCAGGGTGCCGGAACAGGGTCCCGATTGGTTTTTGGTGGCTACAGAGTCTTGCGGCGGCGGAACTCCCGATCTATTCTGCTTCCCGATGGTTTTAGGGTATATTGATATATATAAGAGGAAGAAATACGCCAGGGGAGCCACGAGGGGCCCACGAGGCTGGAGGGCGCGCCCAGGGGGGTGGGCGCGCCCCCTGCCTCGTGCCTTCCTCGTTGATTCCCTAACGTGCACTCCAAGTCCCCTGGATTTCTTCCGTTCCAAAAATAACTTTCCCGAAGTTTTCATTCCGTTTGGGCTCCGTTTGATATTCCTTTTCTGTGAAACACTGAAACAAGGGAAAAACAGAAAATGGCACTGGGCTCTGGGTTAATAGGTTAGTCCCAAAAATAATATAAAAGTGCATAATAAAGCCCATAAACATCCAAAACAGATAATATAATAGCATGGAACAATCAAAAATTATAGATACGTTGGAGACGTATCAGCATCCCCAAGCTTAATTCCTGCTCATCCTCGAGTAGGTAAATGATAAAAACAATTTTTTTGATGTGGAATGCTACTTGGCATAGTTTCAATGTAATTCTTCTTAATTGTGGTATGAATATTCAGATCCGAAAGACTCAAGATAGAAGTTCATATTGACATAAAAGTAATAATACTTCAAGCATACTAACTAAGCAATTATGTCCTCTCAAAATAACATGGCCAAAGAAAGTTCATCCCTACAAAATCATATAGTTTAGTCATGCTCCATTTTCATTACACAAGAATGCTCTCATCATGCACAACCCCGATGACAAGCCAAGCAATTGTTTCATACTTTAGTAATCTCAAACTTTTTCAACCTTTACGCAATACATGAGCGTGAGCCATGGATATAGCACTATGGGTGGAATAGAATATAATGATGGGGGTTATGTGGAGAAGACAAAAAAGGAGAAAGTCTCACATCAACACGGCTAATCAATGAGCTATGGAGATGCCCATCGATTGATGTTAATGCAAGGAGTAGGGATTGCCATGCAACGGATGCACTAGAGCTATAAATATATGAAAGCTCAACAAAAGAAACTAAGTGGGTGTGCATCCAACTTGCTTGCTCACGAAGACCTAGGGCATTTGAGGAAGCCCATTGTTGGAATATACAAGACAAGTTCTATAATGAAAAATTCCCACTAGTATATGAAAGTGACAAAACAAGAGACTCTCTATCATGAAGATTATGGTGCTACTTTGAAACACAAGTGTGGTAAGAAGGATAGTAACATTGTCCCTTGTCTCTTTTTCTCTCATTTTTTGGGCCTTCTTTTTTTTATGGCCTTTCTCTTTTTTTTCCTCACTTGGGACAATGCTCTAGAAAATGATGATCATCACACTTCTGTTTACAACTCAATGATTACAACTCGATACTAGAACAAAGTGTGACTCTATATGAATGCCTCCGGCGGTGTATTGGGATATGCAATGAACCAAGAGTGATATGTATGAAAGAATTATGAATGGTGGCTTTGCCACAAATACTATGTCAACTACATTATCATGCAAAGCAATATGACAATGATGAACATGTCATTATAAGCGGAACGGTGGAAAGTTGCATGGCAATATATCTCGGAATGGCTATGGAAATGCCATAATAGGTAGGTATGGTGGCTGTTTTGAGGAAGATATAAGGAGGTTTATGTGTGAAAGAGCGTATCATATCATGGGGTTTGGATGCACCGGCGAAGTTTGCACCAACTCTCAATGTGAGAAAGGGCAATGCATGGTACCGAAGAGGCTAGCAATGATGGAAAGGTGAGAGTGCGTATAATCCATGGACTCAACATTAGTCATAAAGAACTCACATACTTATTGCAAAAATCTACAAGTCATCAAAAACCAAGCACTACGCGCATGCTCCTAGGGGGATAGATTGGTAGGAAAAGACCATCGCTCGTCCCCGACCGCCACTCATAAGGAGGACAATCAAAGAACACCTCATGTTTCAAATTTGTTACATAACTTTTACCATACGTGCATGCTACGGGACTTGCAAACTTCAACACAAGTATTTCTCAAATTCACAACTACTCAACTAGCACAACTTTAATATCACTACCTCCATATCTCAAAACAATCATCAAGCATCAAACTTCTCTTAGTATTCAACACACTCATAAGAAAGTTTTTACTAGTCTTGAATACCTAGCATATTAGGATTAAGAAAATTACCATGCTGTTTAAGACTCTCAAAATAATATAAGTGAAGCATGAGAGTTCATCTATTTCTTCAAAATAAAACCACCATTGTGCTCTAAAAGATATAAGTGAAGCACTAGAGCAAACGACAGACTACCCCGAAAGATATAAGTGAAGATCAATGAGTAGTTGAATAATTATGCAATTATGTGAAGACTCTCTAACATTTAAGGATTTAAGATCTTGGTACTTTATTCAAACAGCAAGCAATGCTAAAGAAAATAAAATGACGCTCCAAGCAAAACACATATCATGTGGTGAATAAAAATATAGCTCCAAGTAAAGTTACCGATGGATGAAGACGAAAAAGGGGATGCCTTCCGGGGCATCCCCAAGATTAGGCTCTTGGTTATCCTTGAATATTACCTTGGGGTGCCTTGGGCATCCCCAAGCTTAGGCTCTTGCCACTCCTTATTCCATATTCCATCGAATCTTTACCAAAAACTTGAAAACTTCACAACACAAAACTTAACAGAAAACTCGTAAGCTCCGTTAGCGAAAGAAAACAAAACACCACTTCAAGGTACTGTAATGAACTCATTCTTTATTTATATTGGTGTTAAACTTAATTTATTCCAACTTGTCTATGGTTTGTAAACTATTTTACTAGCCATAGATTCATCAAAATAAGCAAACAACACACGAAAAACAGAATCTGTCAAAAACAGAACAGTCTGTAGTAATCTGTATCAAACGTATAATTATGGAATTCCAAAAATTCTAAAATAAATTGTTAGACCTGAGTAATTTGTCTAGTAATCATCTGCAAAAAGAATCAACTAAATAGCATTCTCCAGTAAAGAGTTTTAGCTAATCTCGTGAGCGCTAAAGTTTCTGTTTTTTACAGCATGATCATAAAGACTTCACCCAAGTCTTCCCAAAGGTTCTACTTGGCACAAACACTAATTTAAACACAAAACTACATATAAACAGAAGCTACATGGATTATTTATTACTAAACAGAACCAAAAAGCAAGAAACTAAAATAAAATTGGGTTGCCTCCCAACAAGCGCTAACGTTTAACGCCCCTAGCTAGGCATGATGATTTCAATGATGCTCGCATAAAAGATAAGAACTGAAACATAAAGAGAGCATCATGAAGAATATTACTAACACATTTAAGTCTAACCCACTTCCTATGCATAGGGATTTTTTGAGCAAACAACTTATGGGAACAATAATCAAATAGCATAGGAAGGCAAAACAAGCATAACTTCAAAAATTTAAGCACATAGAGAGGAAACTTGATATTATTGCAATTCTTACAAGCATAAATTCCTCCCTCATAATAATTTTCAGTAGGATCATGAATTAATTCAACAATATAACCAGCACCTAAAGCATTCTTTTCATGATCTACAAGCATAGAATTTTTACTACTCTCCACATAAGCAAAATTCTTCTCATTCGGAATAGTGGGAGTTTCATAAGAGACTTGAATACTATAAATTGTTTCCACATTAAAAGAGTAATGTTCAGAAAAAGGATAATCATAATCATGACAAGTTTTATAAATATAATCATCACTCCTTTTTATAGCATAAGTTTCATCATAATAATTATCATAAGTAGCAACTTTGTTCTCATCATAATCGATTGAAACTTCTTCCAAGATAGTGGACTCATCACTAAATAAAGTCATGACCTCTCCAAAACCACTTTCATAAATATTATAAGATTCAACATCCTCCAAAATAGTGGGATCATTACTTCCTAAAGTTGACACTCTTCCAAACCCACTTTCATCACTATGATCATCATAGGTAGAAGGCATGCTATCATCATAACAACTTTGCATATCAAAACTTGGGAGGCTAAAAATATCATCTTCATTAAACGTAGCATCCCCAAGCTTGGGACAAACATTAATTTCAGCAAATATATTCTCAAATATGTCATTCTCATCAAACATAGCTTCCCCAAGCTTGGGCCTTTTCATATCATAAGCATAATCACTCTCATCATTAATAGTATGGATAGTACCAATAGTATAGCAATTATCATATTCTTCCAAGCAAGTGCCAAAAAGATTTTCAAGATCATAAGAAGTATTATTATCTTCCCAATCATAATCATCACAACAAGCAATAGGCATAATGAGATCATCATCAAGTGCATCATCTTCCACAATTATTTTTGATTCATTTTCATGAGGCACAACAATAATAGGAGCAACATTATTTGGGAGAGATATCTTTTTACCTCTCTTCCTTTTTCTTTTCTTCTTCTTCACCACATCATGTGTGGGTTCAATCCTCTTTTTGGTGCTCCTTATTAATGAGATTGGTTGAATAGAAGGCTCCTCCTCGTTACCTGATTCATCATAAGAAATAATAGGAGGATATTGGGAAGTCTCTTCCCTTTCATTAGTATTTTCTTCAACTTCTATTTGTTTTATTTTCTTTATGTAGTTGGCAATATAAGGATTTTCAATGCAATTCACCGCACAATACATATAAATTTCTTCTAGATCAAAATGAAGAACACTATCAAGGGCAAATTCTGGAATGACCTTAGTTATACGTTTCATTTCTTCATAACCCAAGAGCAAACTAAGTTCATTATGATGTGCAAGGGAAATCAAGTCGTCGCAATTTTTGGACACAATATGATCATGAAATTTTTTGCATTGGGTACTGAAATGATCATGTTCATTGCAAAGTTCACAAGTACGGCTAAGAAAATTTAAATTTTTAGCACAAACATCTAGCCTTTCTTGCAACAGTTTAGTTTCTAAATGATTATGCCTCTTGCAATATCTATCTTCCCTATTTGTTGTGTACTTGCAAACCCAATACACTCCACAAAAACCAACATGCTTATAAGAGATATTTTCATCATGACTAGTGCAATCATCATTAGTACTATGGATATTCAAGGAGTTCATACTAACAACATTGCAATCATGCTCATCATTCAAAGATTCAGTGCCAAACATTTTAATGCATTCTTCTTCTAACACTTTGGCACAATTTTCCTTTCCATCATACTCACGTAAGATATTAAAAAGATGAAGCGTATGAGGCAAACTCAATTCCATTTTTTAGTTTTCTTTTATAAACTAAACTAGTGCTAAAACAAGAAACAAAAAGATTCGATTGCAAGATCTAAAGATATACCTTCAAGCACTTACCCCCCGGCAACGGCGCCAGAAACTGCTTGATGTCTACTACACAACCTTCTTCTTGTAGACGTTGTTGGGCCTCCAAGTGCAGAGGTTTGTAGGACAGTAGCAAGTTTCCCTCAAGTGGATGACCTAAGGTTTATCAATCCGTTGGAGGCGTAGGAAGAAGATGGTCTCTCTCAAACAACCCTGCAACCAAATAACAAAGAGTCTCTTGTGTCCCCAACACACCCAATACAATGGTAAATTGTATAGGTGCACTAGTTCGGCGAAGAGATGGTGATACAAGTGCAATATGGATGGTAGATATAGGTTTTTGTAATTTGAAAATATAAAAACAGCAAGGTAGCAAGTGATAAAAGTGAGCGTAAACGGTATTGCAATGCTAGGAAACAAGACCTAGGGTTCATACTTTCACTAGTGCAAGTTCTCTCAACAATAATAACATAATTGGATCACATAACTATCCCTCAACATGCAACAAAGAGTCACTCCAAAGTCACTAATAACGGAGAACAAACGAAGAGATTATGGTAGGGTACGAAACCACCTCAAAGTTATTCTTTCCGATCAATCCATTGGGCTATTCCTATAAGTGTCACAAATAGCCCTAGAGTTCATAGAAAAATAACACCTTAAGACACACATCAACCAAAACCCTAATGTCACCTAGATACTCCAATGTCGCCTCAAGTATCCGTGGGAATGATTATACGATATGCATCACACAATCTCAGATTCATCTATTCAACCAACACATAGAACCTCAAAGAGTGCCCCAAAGTTTCTACCGGAGAGTCAAGACGAAAACATGTGCCAACCCTTATGCATAGGTTCATGGGCGGAACCCGCAAGTTGATCACCAAAACATACATCAAGTGAATCACGTGATATCCCATTGTCACCACAGATACGCACATGCAAGACATACATCAAGTGTTCTCAAATCCTTAAGGCTCAATCCGATAAGATAACTTCAAAAGGGAAAACTCAATCCACTACAAGAGAGTAGAGGGGGAGAAACATCATAAGATCCAACTATAATAGCAAAGCTCGCGATACATCAAGATCGTATCACCTCAAGAACACGAGAGAAAGAGAGATCAAACACATAGCTACTGGTACATACCCTCAGCCCCGAGGGTGAACTACTCCCTCCTCGTCATGGAGAGCGCCGAGATGATGAAGATGGCCACCGGTGAGGGATCCCCCCTCCGGCAGGGTGCTGGAACAGGGTCCCGATTGGTTTTTGGTGGCTACACAGGCTTGCGGCGGCGGAACTCCCGATCTATTCTGCTCCCCGATGGTTTTAGGGTATATTGGTATATATAGGAGGAAGAAATACGTCAGAGGAGCCACGAGGGGCCCATGAGGGTGGATGGCGCGCCCCCTGCCTCGTGCCTTCCTCGTTGATTCCTCGACGTGCACTCCAAGTCCCCTGGATTGCTTCCGTTCCAAAAATAACTTTCCCGAAGGTTTCATTCCGTTTGGACTCCGTTTGATATTCCTTTTCTGCGAAACACTGAAACAAGGGAAAAACAGAAACTAGCACTGGGCTCTGGGTTAATAGGTTAGTCCCAAAAATAATATAGAAGTGCATAATAAAGCACATAAACATCCAAAACAGATAATATAATAGCATGGAACAATCAAAAATTATAGATACGTTGGAGACGTATCAATGCGCCTGTAAGAGTCCTCGCCTGCCCGCGAGACATTTTCCCAGGCCACCGCGGCGTGGGAGGACATCTCTCCTGCATTCGCGGCACGGCCGGACTAGTCTGCTACATCGACGGTGCGGCGGGACCTCCGTGCTGCTTCTGCGGCGCGGCGGGACTGAGGGAGTCCTGGACTAAGGGGTCCTCGGGCATCCGGCCTGTTGGACATGGGCCGGACTAATGGGCTGTGAAGATGCAAGACCGAAGACTCTCTCCCGTGTCCGGATAGTACTCTCCTTGGCGTGGAAGGCAAGCTTGGCGACCAAATATGAAGATTCCTTTCTCTGTAACCGACTTTGTACAACCCTAGTCCCCTCCGGTGTCTATATAAACCGGAGGGCTTAGTCCGGAAATAGATACAGTCATACAGGCTAGACTTCTAGGGTTTTATCCATTGCGATCTCGTGGTAGACCAACTCTTGTAATACTCATATTCATCAAGATCAATCAAGCAGGAAGTAGGGTATTACCTCCATAGAGAGGGCCCGAACTTGGGTAAACATTGTGTCCCCCGTCTCCTGTTACCATCGACCTTAGACGCACAGTTCGGGACCCCCTACCCGAGATCCGCCGGTTTTGACACCGACATTGGTGCTTTCATTGAGAGTTCCACTGTGCCGTCCCCAAAAGGTTCGATGGCTCCTTCAATCGTCAACAACGATGCTGTCCAAGGGGGAACCTTCCTCCCCGGACAGATCTTCGTGTTCGGCGGCTTCGCACTGCGGGCCAACTCGCTTGGCCATATGGAGCAGATCGACAGCTACGCCCCTGGCCATCAGGTCAGATTTGGGAGCTTGAACTATGCCGCGGGCATCCGCGGAGACTTGATCTTCGACGGATTCGAGACCACGGCAGCCACTCCCTATCCCTACGATGAACATGACTTAAATCTGTCATCGGACTATACTCAGGAAATTGCACCTGTAACCTTTCTGGCCTTAGATCCGGAGCAGAGCGCGCCATCCGAGGACGGGAAGCTCAACCCCGCCACGGAAGCCGCAGACTCTGCGGCATTGGAGCCGCACGCAGACCTAACCTCGGGTGATAGCTGTGTCTCCGGAACCTTGGACTCGTTTCCGGTGATAAGCTCCGAACCATGTGCGTCCGCTTATGTCGAGCCGGATCGGTCATCGATCGCCGAATTCAGCGCAGTGGACATCTTCCGGCACTCGCCTTTAGGCGACGTGCTGAACTCATTAAAAAACCTGTCCTTAGCAGGGGACTCACAGCCGAACTATGTCCGGAACGAACTGGAGGCTGATGACGGGGAATTTCGATTCCCACCCGCCACCCACTACATAGCCACTGTCGAGGACTTAACCGACATGCTTGATTACGGCTCCGAAGACGTCGACGGTATGGACGACGATGCAGATGAGGAGCACGGCCAAAACCCACCATTTACCGGACGCTGGACGGCCACTTCTTTGTACGACATATACATGGTAGATACACCCAAAGAGAATAACGGCGAGGACAAGGAAAATCCAGTTGAGGATGAGCCCCCTAAGACACAACCAAAGCGCCGGCGTCAGCGGCGCCGCTCTAAATCCCGCCGCAGCAAGGACAGCAACACCGGCACAGGAGACAATCACACTCCGGATGGTGCCGAAGACAGAGAAGATCCCGACGAATAAACGACCGAACAGGACGATCGGGAAGATGGGCAAGTTAGCCCTGATGAACAGGCCATAAACGACGACTCGGAGGGCAGCACTTATCTTCCACCCTCCAAGGATGAGGCGAGCCTTGGCAACGAGGATTTTATCGTTCCTGAGGAACCTCTCGAGCAAGAGCGCTTTAAGCGCCAGCTAATAGCCACAGCAAGGAGCCTGAAAAAGAAGCAGTAGCAGCTTCAAGCTGATCAAGATCTGCTCAACGATAGATGGACTGATGTCCTGGCAGCCGAAGAATACGGCCTTAAGCGCCCAGCCAAAAGCTACCCAAAGCGCAAATTGCTACCTCAGTTCGATGACAAGGCGCCGGAGCCCGTAGCATCATCGCGCAATGCGGCTGACCGACCACCACACGGTCGGGATAAAGCGGCAACTCAAGCCGAACACCAGACCGCCCCACCTCGCTGTAAAGGCGGGGATAAAACAGCTCGGGGTTACACATATGACCTTTGGCAAGACCTGGATAGTAGAGCAGGACATACAAGATCGATCTATGGATCGCGAGGACGTGCCTCGACACACGACAACGGCTACCTATTCAGACGTGACAAACCTAGTCACATCCGGGCCGAAAACCGCAGACGGAATCCATCGGAGCTACGTCGTGATGCGTCCCGATATAGAGGCGCCGCACACCCTCCTTGCTTCACTGACGAAGTAATGGATCTTGAATTCCTAGAAGGGTTTAAACCTGTAAATATCGAATCATACGATGGAACAACCGATCCCGCAGTATGGATTGAGGATTTTATTCTCCACATTCATATGGCCCGTGGAGATGATCTTCACGCCATCAAATACCTCTCACTAAAACTCAAAGGGCCAGCTCGGCACTGGTTAATGAGTCTGCCTGAAAATTCTATTGGCAGCTAGGAGGACTTGGAAGAAGCCTTCCTTGACAACTTCCAAGGTACATAAGTCGGCCACCAGATGCCGATGACTTAAGTCACATAGTTCAGCATCCTGGAGAGTCAACCAGGAAATTCTGGACTAGGTTCCGAACTAAAAAGAACCAGATCATCGACTGTCCGGATGCCGAAGCCCTAGCGGCCTTTAAACGTAGCATCCGTGATGAAGGCTCGCCCGCCACCTGATGACCCACAAGTATAGGGGATCTATCATAGTCCTTTTGATAAGTAAGAGTGTCGAACCCAACGAGGAGCAGAAGGAAATGATAAGCGGTTTTCAGCAAGGTATTCTCTGCAAGCACTGAAATAATAGGTAACAGATAGTTTTGTGATAGGATAATTTGTAACGAGCAACAAGTAACAAAAGTAATTAAAGTGCAGCAAGGTGGCCCAATCCTTTTTGTAGCAAAGGACAAGCCTGGACAAACTCTTATATAGAGAAAAGCGCTCCCGAGGACACATGGGAATTATCGTCAAGCTAGTTTTCATCACGTTCATATGATTTGCGTTCGGTACTTTGATAATTTGATATGTGGGTGGACCGGTGCTTGGGTGCTGCCCTTACTTGGACAAGCATCCCACTTATGATTAACCTCTATTGCAAGCATCCACAACTACAACAAAAGTATTAAGGTAAACCTAACCATAGCATGAAACATATGGATCCAAATCAGCCCCTTACGAAGCAACGCATAAACTAGGGTTTAAGCTTCTGTCACTCTAGCAACCCATCATCTACTTATTACTTCCCAATGCCTTCCTCTAGGCCCAAATAATGGTGAAGTGTTATGTAGTCGACGTTCACATAACACCACTAGAGGGTAGACAACATACATCTCATCAAAATATCGAACGAATACCAAATTCACATGACTACTAATAGCAAGACTTCTCCCATGTCCTCAGGAACAAACGTAACTACTCACAAAGCATATTCATGTTCATAATCAGAGGGGTATTAATATGCATAAAGGATCTGAACATATGATCTTCCACCAAATAAACCAACTAGCGTCAACTACAAGGAGTAATCAACACTACTAGCAACCTACAGGTACCAATCCCAGACTTGGAGACAAGAATTGGATACAAGAGATGAACTAGGGTTTGAGAGGAGATGGTGCTAGTGAAGATGTTGATGGAGATTTCCCTCTCCCGATGAGAGGAGCGTTGGTGATGACGATGGCGATGATTTCCCCCTCCCGGAGGGAAGTGTCCCCGGCAGAACAGCTCTGCCGGAGCCCTAGATTGGTTCCGCCAAGGTTCCGCCTCGTGGCGGCGGAGTCTCGTCCCGAAAGCTTGCTTATGATTTTTCTCGGACGAAAGACTTCATATAGCAGAAGATGGGCACCGGAGGGCCAACAGGGGGCCCATGAGGCAGGGGGGCGCGCCCTACCCCCCTGGGCGCGCCCCCACCCTCGTGGCCAGGTGGAGGCCCCCCTGACGTATTTCTTCCGCTCAATATTTTTTATTATTTCCAAAAATAACTTTCGTGGAGTTTCAGGACTTTTGGAGTTGTGCAGAATAGGTCTCTAATATTTGCTCCATTTCCAGCCCAGAATTCCAGCTGCCGGCATTCTCCCTTCTTATGTAAACCTTGTAAAATAAGAGAGAATAGGCATAAGCATTGTGTCATAATGTGTAATAACAGCCCATAATGCAATAAATATTGATATAAAAGCATGATGCAAAATGGACGTATCAACTCCCCCAAGCTTAGACCTCGCTTGTCCTCAAGCGAAAGCTGATAACGATAAATATGTCCACATGTTTAGAGGTAGAGGTGTCGATAAAATAAAATACGGACATGAGGGCATCATGATTATTCTCATAACAGCAACATATATGGATATTGCCATATGATTTCTTATGCTCAAGTAATAATCTATTCACAATGCAAAGTATGAATCAGAAACTTTATTGAGAACTAACAAACTATAATCTCAGTCATTGAAGCAATTGCAATTTATCATAACATCAGAAAGAGTCTATGTCAGAGCTTTCTAGCAAGTCCACATACTCAACTATCATTTAGTCTTTCATAATTGCTAACACTCACGCAATACTTGTGGTTACGGAGTTTCAACCGGACACAGAGAAAGATAGGGGCTTATAGTTTCGCCTCCCAAGCTTTTACCTCAAGGGTAATGTCAACAATAATAGTTCATGCTAACCCACATCCAATTAGATATATATATATATATATATATATATATATATATATATCAGGATCTTTCCAACATCCTGTGATTGCCAAAGGATAAAATGTAAAAAGGAAAGGTGATGATCACCATGACTCTTGCATAAGGTAGAAGATAATAAAAGATAGACCCTTCGCAGAGGGAAGCAGAGGTTGCCATGCGCTTTCAGGGTTGGATGCACAAAATCTTAATGCGAAAGAACGTCACTTTATATTGCCACTTGTGATATGAACCTTTATTATGCAGTCCGTCACTTTTATTTCTTCCACATCACAAGATCGTATAAAGCTTATTTCCTCCACACCAATCAATCATACATATTTAGAGAGCAATTTTACCGATGACAACTTACTTGAAGGATCTTACTCAATCCATAGGTAGATATGGTGGACTCTCATGGCAAAACTGGTTTAAGGGTTTTTGGAAGCACAAGTAGTATCTCTACTTGGTGCAAAGAATTTGGCTAGCATGAGCGGGAAAGGCAAGCTCAACATGTTGGATGATCCATGACAATATACGTTATCTCAGATATAAGAAAACATAACCCATTATCTTGTCTTCCTTGTCCAACATCAACTCTTTAGCATGTCATATTTTAATGAGTGCTCCCAATCATAAAAGATGTCCAAGATAGTATATTTATATGTGAAACCTCTCTTTCTTTATTACTTCCTATTAATTGCAACAATGACCAAAGCTATGTTTGCCAACTCCCAACAATTTTCATCATACTCTTTCTATGTGAAGTCATTACTCTCAATAAGATCAATATGATCTCTTTGTTTCTTTTTTATTCCTTTTTTTTCTCTTTTCTTTTGTTTACTCAAGATCATAGCAAGATAATCAAGCCCTTGACTCAACACTAATCTTTATTATATAGCTCACAGACTCGATTACATAGAAGGATCATAAAGCAAAACTCAAAACTAGATCATGTCAAAACTTTTATTCTACTAGATCAAGATACTACTAATAGGATCGAACTAAGAAAAACGGTAAAGATAGGAGATGTGGTTGTGATACGATACCGGGGCATCTCCCCCAAGCTTGGCAGTTGCCAAGGGGAGTGCCCATACCCATGTGATTATGTCTCCTTCTTCGGGGATGGTGATGTGATATTCTTGGCGATAATGCCCCTCAGGATACGATTCTCCTCCTCGAGCTTATTGAGTTGCTGCTTGAGATCCATTATCTCCTTACGAAGCTTCCCTGTAACGGCTAAAGCTCCTTGCACCCAAGGGTGTTGCATAGCTGCGGGAGAACAAGTGACACTCTTCTTCATATTTTCATAAGAAAGAAATCTAACATTGGAAGGGATAACTGAGTTTGGAATAGCTGAGCTTTGTAGTTCCCCCATCGTGAATCCAGCCCGGAAGCGAGAAGTGACTTCTTGATCCTCCTCCATGGCATCTATCCTCATCAAATCAGCGTCCATCTCTTCCTCCGTTGCTGGCCCAAAGTGGTCAGCATCGCTGTTTGTCCTTGGTCCCGATGCCGGATGAAACACCCGGCTCTCCCCAACTGACTCTTGAGAAGACATCTTGCTCTAATCTGCAGCAGCAACAACTCAAAACAAGAACAGAAGACAATAGCGTGATACGGTGATCAAAACATTCGGGAGATTATATAATGAATTTTTACCGACCAAAATACGTATCGTGTAAGAAAACGGAGTCCGGAGAGCACACGAGGTGCCCACGAGGTAGGGGGCGCGCCCAGGGGGGTAGGGCGCGCCCTCCACCCTCGTGTCCTTCCCGGACTGCTTCTTATTTTTCTATTTTTCTAAATATTCCAAAACAAAGAAGTATTGCCATAAAAACTGTTTTGGAGTCGGTTTACTTACCGTACCACATACCTATTCCTTTTCGGAGTCTGAAACGTTCCTGAAAGTGTCCCTTATGTATTCCACCGGGGTTCCGGTTTCAATAACATTGGTTTCAACATTTATGGGATTACCTGAGATATAATGTTTGATTCTTTGACCGTTCACCACCTTCGGATTTGTGCCTTCGAAGTTGTTGATTTTTATGGCACCGGAACGATAGACCTCCTCGATAACGTAAGGGCCTTCCCATTTAGAGAGAAGTTTTCCTGCAAAAAATCTTAAACGAGAGTTGTATAGCAATACATAATCACCTACATTAAACTCACGCTTTTGTATCCTTTTGTCATGCCATCTTTTAACTTTTTCTTTAAACAATTTGGCATTTTCATAAGCTTGGGTTCTCCATTCATCAAGCGAGCTAATGTCAAATAACCTCTTCTCACCGGCAAGTTTGAAATCATAATTGATCTCTTTAATAGCCCAATATGCCTTATGTTCTAGTTCGAGAGGTAAGTGACATGCTTTTCCATAAACCATTTTATACGGAGACATACCCATAGGATTTTTATATGCAGTTCTATAGGCCCATAATGCATCATCAAGTTTCTTGGACCAATTCTTTCTAGATCTATTAACAGTCTTTTGCAAAATTAATTTGAGCTCTCTATTACTCAATTCTACTTGACCACTAGACTGCGGGTGATAAGGAGATGCGATTCTATGATTAACATCATACTTAGCAAGCATTTTACGAAAAGCACCATGAATAAAATGTGAACCACCATCAGTCATTAAATGTGAACCTTGTGATGCTTCTCTTCAAGGTCTCGGTGCTGTGTTAATGCAAGAGAAAAAAGTTGTGGCCTATACCTCTCGTCAGTTGAAGCCCAACGAAAAGAACTACCCCACTCACGATATTGAGTTGGCGGCAGTTGTCCATGCATTAATAACATGGAGACATCTCTTGTTGGGAAGACAAGTGGACATATTCACCGATCACAAGAGTCTCAAGTACATCTTCACTCAGCCCAACCTCAACCTCAGACAGACTCGATGGGTAGAAATGATTCAGGAGTACAATCCAAGTATTGAATATACTCCAGGCAAAGCCAATGTCATTGCAGATGCTTTGAGCAGGAAGGCTTATTGCAACAACCTAATTCTCAAGCCATTCCAACCGGATCTTTGTGAAGCTTTCCGCAAGCTGAATCTCCAAGTTGTTCCTCCAGGCTTTCTTGCCAACCTCATAGTCTCTCCTACTTTGGAAGATCAAATCCGTGAGGCACAACTCCTGGATACCAAGGTGAAGAAGGTGAAACGTGGTATCGACAAGGGTCTTTCCAAATACAAGTGCTATCGCATTGATGACAGAGACACTTTATTCTTCGAGGACCGGATTGTGGTTCCTAAAGGTGATCTAAGGAAAGTCATTATGAACGAGGCACACAATTCTCTTCTTTCCATTCATCCTGGAAGTACGAAGATGTACCATGACCTCAAGCAGCCGTACTGGTGGACTCGAATGAAGCGGGAAATCGCTCAATTCGTGAATGAATGTGATGTCTGTCGAAGGGTGAAAGCAGAACACCAACGACCAGCTGGTCTCCTCCAACCTCTTGCTATCCCAGAATGGAAGTTTGATCATATCGAAATGGACTTCGTGACTGGTTTTCCAAAGTCCAAGCGCGGAAATGATGCTATCTTCGTTGTCAATGATAAGCTTTCTAAAGTGGCTCATTTCCTTCCAATCAAAGAATCCATCACAGCAGCTCAGTTGGCAGAGCTATACACCTCCAGGATTGTCTCCTTGCACGGCATTCCACAATTGATTTCTTCAGATCATGGAAGCATCTTCACATCTAAGTTCTGGGACTCCTTCCAGAAGGCCATGGGCACTAACATTCGCTTCAGCACGGCCTTCCATCCTCAAACTAGTGGCCAAGTTGAGCGAGTCAATCAAATTCTTGAAGATATGCTCAGGGTTTGTGTCATTTCCTTTGGCATGAAATGGGAAGATTGTCTTCCATATGCCGAGTTCTCCTACAACAACAGTTTCCAAGCGAGTTCGGGCAAGGCCCCATTCGAGATCCTCTATGGCAGAAAGTGCCGCACTCCTCTCAATTGGTCAGAGACTGGTGAATGCCAACTTCTTGGCAACGACTTAATCACAGAGGCTGAAGAAATGTGTAAAGTCATTCGTGAAAATCTCAAAGCCGCGCAATCACGCCAGAAGAGTTAATATGACAGTAAGCACCGTGATGTGGCTTTCGAGATCGGAGACCATGTCTACCTCTGCGTCTCTCCAATGAAAGGCACTCGTCGCTTTGGTATCAAAGGGAAGCTTGCCCCTAGATACGTGGGTCCTTTCAAGATCATTGGCAAAAGAGGCGACCTCGCCTATCAAGTTGAGCTTCCTTCCAACTTCGCGAACGTGCACGATGTGTTCCACGTGTCACAGCTTCGAAAGTGCTTCAAGACTCCCGAGCGCACCATCAACTTCGAAGAGATTGACCTCCAAGAAGATCTGTCTTATCATGAGCACCCCGTTGCTATTCGTGAAGGAACTGAGCGCAAGACTCGCAACAAGTCTATCAAATTCCTGAAAGTGAAGTGGTCGCACCATTCCGACCGAGAAGCCACCTGGGAACGCGAGGACCACCTCCGTTCCGAATATCCGGAGTTCTTTTAGTCCTAGATCTCGGGACGAGATCCTCTCATAGTGGTGGAGTGTTGTAACACCCCGGATGTAACTTTCCATATTTGTAACTCCAACTCTTGCCATTTTCGGCTATGTGTTATGATATTCCCTCCGTGGTCGGGTTTTGTCTTTTGTTTTGCATTTTGTTTTCGTCATGCATCTCATATCATGTCATCATGTGCATTGCATTTGCATACGTGTTCGTCTCATGCATCCGAGCATTTTCCCCGTTGTCCGTTTTGTAATCCGGCACTCCCACCTCCTCCGGCGCACCCCTCTTGTTTTCTTTTCGTGAGTGGGTGTTGAACGTTCTCGGAATGGACCGAGTCTTGTCAAGTGGCCTTGGTATACCACCGGTAGACCACCTGTCAAGTTTCGTGCCATTTGGAGGTCGTTTGGTACTCCAACGGTTAACCGGGTAACCGCAAAGTCCTTTTGTGTGTTGCAGAAAACCCCCCCTCCAAACAGCCCAAAACCCCCTCTAAGTCACTTCCATGCTCTAGGTCGTTCGATCACGATCGTGTGGGCGAAAACCGCGCTCCGTTTGGACTCTCCTAGCTCCCTCTATCTATTTAAACACCCCCCCCTCCGAAATCTGGGTCAAACCCTAGTCCCCTTCCCCTCTCCGCGGCCGGACGCGTCCGCCGCCGCCAGACGAACCCGCACCGCCGCCCTCGCCCAATCGCACGCCGCCACGTCAGCGCCCCGCCGCCCGTACGCCGCGGCCCGCCGAAGCCCGCAACCGGCCCCCACGGGCCCGTGCGCCCCGAGCCGCCGGCGCCCTCCTCCCCGCGCGCGCGCTGCCCGAAGACCTTCCTCCGCCCGTGCCTCGCCCTTCCCCGCCGGTCGCCGCCCCGCCGCCTCGCCGCCGCGCCCTCCGCCGCCGCCGTCGTCCGCCGGAGCCCGAGCTCCAGCCCGCGCCGCCGTTCGCCGCGCCCGTCGCCGCCTCCCCGGCGCGCCTCCCTCCGGCCGCCTCCTCTTCCCCCTCCGTCGCCGGCCGCCGTCTCCCCCGCGATCTCCGGCGAACTCCACCAGATCCCGATCCAAAATCTCTAAGGTTGACTTTCTCCCTCTCCCGAAAATCCTGTCCTGAGATTTTTACATTACATGCCTCTGTTCATCGCATCATAACTCTCTGCATATAGCTCCGTTTCGTGCGTGTAATATATAGAAATGTTCGCCTCGAGATGCTCTTCATTTTGTTCCATTGTGCCATATTCATTTGGGTCAATCTTGATGCCCAAATCTCTGGTGCTAGAGTGCTAGTTGCTGTTACTTATCAGATCTTGGTGATTTGTTATTTTTGTTTCATTTAATCTGTGCATCTTATGAGTATGAGCTCTACATGTGTTTTGATGTATGCCATGCCATCTTTAGAGAGGTGTATGCCATGTATTTTTTTGATCTCTGTGGTGACTAGCACAAGCATGCAAACTAGGCTTCGTGATGTTTCTGATTTCAGGGACTTGGTAAATTTACCAAGTCTGTGACTGCTGTTCATTTGTTGCTATGTATCCATGTGTCTACAGAGAGATCCATGCTCCTTTTGGTGATGTTCAGTAAGGATGTTTTGTAGATATAGTTGTGCTCTATCCATTCATGCCCTTGTTTGCAATTATGGAGTGCCATAGCATGACTCAATTTTGCTCTACTTTTGCTATAAAATATTTCTGGCAGATTGTTTACGTGTTATTCAATTTGCCAAGCTTGTTGTAGTTGTTTCATACATGCTATGTATTTGCTCTTGCCATGGATAGCTTCATAAACATGCCATCTTGCTGTAGGTATGCTTATTTTGTAATTCATTGCTTTGTGATGAGTGCATCAACCTCACCAAGATGCCTTCATATTATTGTTTCTGTCATTCTCTGTTTTCTGCCAAGTCTGAAACCTGTTAACGAAACTTGCTATGTTTACATGGTTGCCATCATATCTTCTGGTCCTTTTTGGCTTATGGTCAGTATGGGACTTCTGTCATATGAATTTAGTACATTCATTCCATGCCTTGTTTTGCTATGTTAAGTTCCTGTAGCATGTTGATTTTGTGTTCTGAACTTTGCTACCTGATGCTGTTTCAGCCATGTCCAGTAATTTCACCAAGTCTGTGAACCTGTTATCTTTTGCACTTTTGTCATGCTTGTTTGAACCTGTTATGTTGTGATCTAGCCGTAGCTCAGTGTTCATCTTTTGTCAAGCATCTCCTTTAGATTACTGCCATATGTTTTGTTGCTATGTTGGAGTGCTTTAGCATAGTTACTTGATGTATTTTAAGTGAGATCATGCTGTTAATCGCAGATTCGTGTCATTCTTGTTTTGCTTGCCATTTGCAAACCGTGCATCTGTTTCCGGTGATCTTTATATCGATTTCAACCGAAATCATCTCATCTTTCCAGTGGCATGCTTGGTTTGCCAAGTTACCGCCTTGTTCATCATTTTCTTCCGGAGCACGCATATGCATCGCATATCATATCCCGCATATCATACATGTTTTGCATCATGTTGCTTGTGCATTTCCCGTGATTGATTGTGGTTCCGTTGCTTGAGTTCTTGTTTTGGGTAGATCCGGGAGACGAGTTCGTGAACGAGGAACCTGTTGAGTACGCTTACGAGGATCAAGCTTTCGACAACTCTGAGAACCTTGCAGGCAAGATGACCATACCCTCGAAATCACTTCTATCTTTGCTTTGATAGTTGTTCGTTTTTTTGCCATGCTTCGCTACCTACCACTTGCTATATCATGCCTCCCATATTGCCATGTCAAGCCTCTAACCATCCTTTCCTAGCAAACCGTTGTTTGGCTAAGTTACCGCTTTTGCTCAGCCCTTCTTATAGCGTTGCTAGTTGCAGGTGAAGCTGAAGTTGGTTCCATGTTGGAACATGGATATTTTGGAATATCACAATATCTCTTATTTAATTAATGCATCTATATATTTGGTAAAGGGTGGAAGGCTCGGCCTTATGCCTGGTGTTTTGTTCCACTCTTGCCGCCCTAGTTTCCGTCATACCGGTATTATGTTCCTTGAGTTTGCGTTCCTTATGTGGTTGGGTGATTTATGGGACCCCCTTGACAGTTCGCCTTGAATAAAACTCCTCCAGCAAGGCCCAACCTTGGTTTTACCATTTGCCACCTAAGTCTTTTCCCTTGGGTTTTCGCGAGCCCGAGGGTCATCTTTATTTAAACCCCCGGGCCAGTGTTCCTCTCTGGTCCAAACTAGAGCACCGTGTGGGACCGTCCCTTGGCAACTTGGGTTATGTTCGTACCTGTATGCTTCGCTTATCCGGTGTGCCCTGAGAACGAGATATGTGCAGCTCCTATCGGGATTTGTCGGCACATTCGGGTGGCTTTGCTGGTCTTGTTTTACCATTGTCAAAATGTCTTGTAAACCGGGATTCCGAGACTGATCGGGTCTTCCTGGGAGAAGGTTTATCCTTCGTTGACTGTGAGAGCTTATAATGGGCTAGGTTGGGACACCCCTGCAGGGTATTATCTTTTGAAAGCCGTGCCCGCGGTTATGAGGCAGATGGGAATTTGTTAATGTCAGGTTGTAGAGAACTTGTCACTTGACTTAATTAAAATACATCAACTGCGCATGTAGCCGTGATGGTCTCTTCTCGGCGGAGTCCGGGAAGTGAACACGGTTTGAGTTATGCATGAACGTAAGTAGTTTCAGGATCACTTCTTGATCATTTCTAGCTTCGCGACCTTTGCGTTGCTTCTCTTCTCGCTCTCACTTGCGTATGTTAGCCACCATATATGCTTAGTGCTTGCTGCAGCTCCACCTCATTACACCATCCTTTCCTATAAGCTTAAATAGTGTTGATCTCGCGGGTGTGAGATTGCTGAGTCCTCGTGACTCACAGATTCTACCAAAACAGTTGCAGGTGCCAACGATGCCAGTGCAGGTGACAAAACCCAGCTCAAGTGGGAGTTCGATGAGGAACGTGGTCGTTACTATGTTTGTTTTCCTGATGATCAGTAGTGGAGCCCAGTTGGGACGATCGGGGATCTAGCATTTGGGGTTATCTTATTTTTTTCATTTGGATTTTGACCGTAGTCAGTCTATGTGTGGATTTTGGATGATGTGTGAATTATATTTATGTATTGTGTGAAGTGGCGATTGTAAGCCAACTCTCGTTATCCCATTCTTGTTCATTACATGGGATTGTGTAAAATGACCCTTCTTGCGACAAAACCACAATGCGGTTATGCCTCTAAGTTGTGCCTCGACACGTGGGAGATATAGCCGCATCGTGGGCGTTACAAGTTGGTAATCAGAGCCATCCCCGACTTAGGAGCCCCTGCTTGATCGAATGGATGGCGTTGTTGAGTCTAGAACAAAAATGTTTTGAGTCTTAGGATTATATATATCGGCAGGTGGCCACAATCGAAGACGAGCAACCCAAAGAGCGGCTCGCTCCCAAGAAGCAGTGCGGCAGGCCGGCTTGGCAGCCGGCCTTCTCCTACGAGCAGACTCTCGATGCCCCTGCAAGTTCCACAGCGGCGCGAAGCCGTCCAACCACACGACCCGAAAGTGCCACTGGCTCACCCGGATCTCCAAGGGCGAGGGGCTGGTGCCGCCTCCGCCTCCTGGCCCGCCGCCTCCAACCCCCAGCAGCCGGCTGCCCGACCAGCAGTCGGAGCCATTCAAGATGAGTTCCCTGATGAGTACGCCGCTTACGTCGTCTTCACATGCCAAGTTGAAGACAAGCGCAGCCGGCGCCGACAGCACCAAGAGGTCAACGCAGTCGCCTCCAGCAACCCCGAGTTCATGCATTGGTTCGAAAGGCCTATCAACTGGAGCCGGGCCGATCACCCAGAGGTGATGCCGTCCCCTGGCTCCTACGCATTGGTGTTGGATGTCACCCTCGCAACAGAGAGGCGGGCTGCCCGATTCTCCTGCGTTCTGATCGATGGCGGAAGCAGTATCAACATACTGTACCGCGACACCATGGAGAAGTTGAACCTCAAGGCGAAGCAGCTCATGCCAAGCCGGACCGTTTTCCATGGCATCGTACCCGGCCTGTCCTGTTCCCCGATCAGCAAGATCAAGATGGATGTCCTCTTCGGAGACAAGGATCACTTTCGTCGAGAAGCAATCTGGTTCGAGGTAGTGGATCTGGAAAGCCCTTACCACACCTTGCTTGGCCGACCTGCTCTGGCCAAGTTCATGGCTGTGCCCCACTATGCCTACCTGAAGATGAAGATGCCGAGCTCGAAGGGGATCATCACTGTAGCCGGCGACTACAAGAAGTCCATCGAGTGCGCTGCAGCCAGCAGCCGGCTGGCCGAGTCCCTCGTAGTGGCGGAAGAGAAGAAGATGCTGGAGCGAGTTGTGGCCATGGCCGGCAAGCAGCCGGCCTTGTCCCCCAACCCCAAGGAATATGATGCGCAGGGCTCCTTCCAGCCGGCCAAGGAGACGAAGAAGATACCTCTGGACCCGGAGAACCCGGAGAGGTTCGCAGTCATTGGTGCAAACCTGGACAGTAAATAGGAAGGCAAGCTCGTCGACTTCCTCCGTGAGAATCGAGATATCTTTGCATGGTCCCCAAAGGACATGCCGGGTGTTCCGAAGGATTTTGCCGAGCACAAGCTACATGTCCGAGCCGACGCGAAGCCGGTCAAGCAGCCTCTCCACCGACTGTCAGAAGAGAAGAGAAGAATCGTAGGAGAAGAGATAGCCCGGCTCCTTGCCGCCGGCTTTATTATGGAAGTGTTTTTTCCAGAGTGGCTTGCTAACCCAGTCTTGGTGTTGAAGAAAAACAACAAATGGCGTATGTGTATAGAGTACACTGGCCTCAACAAGGCCTGCCCCAAAGATCCGTTTGCTCTGCCACGGATTGATCAAGTGATAGACTCCACAGCCGGATGCGAGCTGTTGAGTTTCTTGGATGCCTACTCAGGGTACCACCAGATTAAGTTGGACCCAGCAGACCGCCTGAAGACCGCCTTCATCACACCATTCGGAGATTTCTGTTACCTGACTATGACATTCGGCTTGAGGAATGCCGGTGCCACTTTTCAGCGTTGCATGCAGAAATGCCTCCTCAAGTAACTCGGCAGAAATGCCCACGCCTACGTAGACGATATTGTGGTGAAAACAGAGAAGCGCGACACCCTGCTGGAAGACCTCAAAGAAACATTTGCCAACTTGCGCCGATTCCAGATCAAGCTCAACCCCGAGAAATGCGTGTTCGGAGTACCAGCCGGCCAGCTTCTAGGCTTTCTGGTCTCCGAACGCGGCATTGAGTGCAACCCTGTGAAGATCAAGGCCATTGAGAGAATGGAGATTCCCACCAAGTTGCGAGATGTGTAGAAGTTCACCGGGTGCCTGGCCTCCCTAAACCGCTTTATCAGCCGGCTAGGAGAGAAGGCTCTCCCACTATACCGACTCATGAAGAAATCCACTCATTTCGAGTGGAATGACCAAGCAGACTAAGCCTTCCATGAGTTGAAGAAGATGCTGACCACTCCACCTGTCCTGGCGGTGCCGACTGAGAAGGAGCCCATGCTCCTCTACATTGCCGCAACTAGCCGAGTGGTCAGTACAGTCGTCGTGGTCTAGCGCCCAGAAGAAGGCCGAGCCCAGCTAGTCCAGATGCCGGTATATTATCTAAGCGAAGTACTGTCCAGCCCAAAGCAAAACTACCCCCACTACCAGAAGATGTGCTATGGAGTGTACTTCGCCGCCAAGAAGCTGAAGCCCTACTTTCAAGAGCATCCCAACACGGTCGTATGCACCGCCCCGCTCGCCGAGATCATAGGCAGCCGGGATGCATCCGGCCGGGTGGCTAAATGGGCCATTGCGCTGGCGCCTTACACAATCTTCTCGCAGCCCTGCACCGCCATCAAGTCCCAAGCATTGGCCGACTTCCTCGTCGACTGGGCCGAGACCCAGTACCTACCGCCGGCTCCCAACTCTACTCATTAGCGGATGCACTTCGATGGGTCCAAGATGTGCACAGGCTTGGGAGCCGGCATCGTCCTCACCTCTCCCAAAGGCGACAAGCTCAGATACATGCTGCAAATCCACTTTGCCGCCTCCAACAACGTGGCTGAATACGAGGCGCTCATACACGGGCTCCGGCTAGCCAAAGAGCTCGGCATACGCCGGATCCTGTGTTATGGCGACTCGGACTTGGTAGTCCAGCAGTCATCTGGCGACTGGGACACCAAGGATGCAAACATGGCGAGCTATCGATTCATTGTCTAGCAGATCAGTGGGTACTTCGAAGGGTGCGAGTTCCTTCACGTGCCACAGGCCGACAACGACCAGGCAGACGCCCTGGCACGGATCGGCTCCACCCGACAGGCCATACCAACCGGTGTCTCTCCACAGCGCCTCCTCAAACCATCCATCAAGCCGTCTCCAGAGTCGGACTTTATCTTCGTACCACCCGCCCCCGATGCAGCCGGATCCGACTGGAGGAACCCAGAGGCGGCTCGGGGATTTCGACAAGCGGCCCGGGGACGGCCGTAGTCGCACCCGGCTCGAGGACTTCAGAGCCCGGCCTGGGGACTACAGCAGTCGGCCCGGGGACTGCAGCGACACAAGAAGCGGTGGCCGACTCCAACTCTCCACCACCCAACCCACCCACCCGAGTCACAGTGGCCGTACTAACAGTAGAAGAAGTCACAGCTCCATCATGGGCCCAGCCCATCCTCAACTTCCTAGTCAACAAAGAGCTGCCGACTGATGAGATCTCGGCAAGACTAGTGCAACGCCGAGCCGGAGCATATGCAATAATAAACAGAGAACTTGTCAAGCGTAGCGTCACTGGGGTCTTCCAGCGCTGCGTCGAGCCAGAAAAGGGTGTAGCAATCCTCAAGGATATCCACCAAGGCGAATGCGGCCACCACGCAGCCTCAAGATCACTTGTGGCCAAAGCCTTCCGCCACGGTTTCTTCTGGCCGACTGCCTTGGAAGATGCGAAAGAAAGAGTAAAATGCTGCAAAGGATGCCAAGTCTTCAGTTCCAAACAACAGCTGCCGGCTTCCGCAATCAAGACCATCCCCCTCACCTGGCCCTTTGCCGTCTGGGGGCTGGCCATGGTGGGCCCATTCAAGACAGCCCGCGGCGGCTTGACACATTTGCTTGTCGCCGTGGACAAATTTACCAAGTGGATCGAAGCGAAGCCGATCAAGAAGCTGAACAGGCCGACGGCCGTGACATTTATTGCAGACATCACTACTCGATATGGCGTGCCGCACAGCATCATCACCGACAACGGCACAAACTTTGCCAAAGGAGCACTGGCACGTTTCTGCGCGACACAAGGCATCCGACTGGACTTAGCGTCCGTTGCCCACCCGCAGTCAAACGGCCAAGTCGAGCGAGCAAACGGCCTCATCCTCTCCGGCATCAAGCCCCGCCTAGTCGTACCACTGGAGCGCTCGGCCGACTGCTGGCTCGACGAGCTGATGGCTGTCCTCTGGAGTCTGCGTACTACCCCAAACAAGTCAACCGGCTTCACTCCGTTCTTCCTTGTATATGGTGCCGAGGCCGTCATCCCAACTGACATCGAGTTCGACTCGCCTCGAGTCACCATGTACACGGAAGCGGAGGCCAAGGAAGCGCGAGAAGACGGTGTCGACCTGCTGGAAGAAGGCCGGCTGTTAGCACTCAACCGGTCCGCCATCTACCAGCAGGGTTTGCGCCGTTACCACAACCGGAAGGTCAAGCCAAGATCCTTCCAAGAGGGCGACCTTGTGCTTCGGCTGATCCAGCGAACAGCCGGCCAGCACAAGCTCTCGGCCCCTTGGGAAGGCCCTTCCGTCATCAGCAAGGCACTAGGCAACGACTCCTACTACTTGATCGACGCACAAAAACTAGGAGCACGCAAGAGGGATGATTCCAGCAAGGAGTCGGAGCGACCATGGAACGCAAACCTCCTGAGAAGATTTTACAGTTGAAAGCAGTATGTATCATGCTACCGTTCTTTTTTAAATATGAGACAAACAGGCCCCCTAAGGCACACTCGGGAACTGCCCTCCTTTATCTATGAATGACGAGTGTCATACTCATGAATGTATTACTACATTTGGTTTTTTGTCCGGCACCGGGTTCGACTAGTCGGCCCGGGGACTGGCCGCCTTAAGTTATATTACAAGTTCTACCTGAAGTCAGATAAGTAGTGTGCCGGCACCCGAGCAATCTCTTGTCGAAAGTCGCAGCTCGAAGAACCGACTGTCCGACTGGCAAGAGCCAAAGGCAGAAAGGATGCCCACACGAAAAACGGCTAAGGACCAACGAACTTATATAACGCAAAGACGGCCTCCAACCACGCCTACCGGCTGTCAAAACAACCGGCTGGCCGGCCTCCCAATCACTTCGCTATAATCCAACAAAGCTAGAGTACTTGCCCTCCCAAGCACTTCCCCAGCCATAGATTGCAGAGCAGCTGTCTGACTGGGAAGGCAGCAACCAAGGGAGGGCGGCAAAGGAAACAGCCGAAGGATGAAAAGCCAAGAACAAGGGAAAGCCAAACGCATGCATAATTATATTTACACATAAGGCCCCCAACAGGCCGGCAGTCAATATAGTTCGAATACACCCCCAGTGGGTGGAATTGTGCAAACTTAACAAAATACTGTTCCAAGAATGGTGAAACAGGAAAGTAGAGGCAGCAGACTAGACTAAGGGCGCAGCAGGGGAGCCGGGCTGGTCGGTGGGGACGGCGCCACCGGCTGGAGGAGGGGCCGGCTGGCGGGTCTCGGCTTGATCATCGCCGGCTGCAGGCGGTGCACCCGCGCGTGCCTTGTTGCTGGAGGCATGGTCAAGCTGAGGCTGACCGGCCGCTCCACCATCTGGCGCGGCGTCTTCACCCTCCTCCTCCTCCTCGCCCTCGTCGCTGGAGTCGATCTCCTCCACCAAGTCCTCGCCGTCTGCCGGGTTCAGCCCGAACCACTCCTCCGGTAGGGCAACTCCGTTGTCGTCCACCTCAGGAGCGAAGGCGCTGGTGTCGGTGTAGTCGGCAATTGCCGAAGCCCGCTAGATGATAGCCGGCCGCGCCGGCTCCAGCTCCGTGTCGGCCTCCTGCCGCCAGGTGGCCAGGTGGTCCAGACTCAGCTCGGGATACCAGGCCTTGGCAAACTCCAGCGCCCGCCTGGCGCCGGACCGAGCCGCAGAAGCCTTCTAGGCCTTGAAGCGGCCGACCGGCACCTCCAGCCAGTCGGCAGTCCGACTGGGGGTGCGGGGAATCACCTCACCAGGCCAGAGAGCGGCCAACACCTGCGCCCCAACACGCTGAAGCCGGCGGAGCATGCGATGAGCCGGCTGGAGGCGGGCCTGAATCGCCAAGAGCTGCTCCTCCAGCGACCGGCGAGCGTTCGGCGCGATCTCGGCGCCAGCCTGCCTTCGTGCCTCGCGGTGGGCCTCGATGACCTGGTTGGCGGCGGTAGAGTAGCCAGGGAAGTACTCTGCGCAAGAAAGAAAGAGAAAGAAGAGAAAAACACCAAGTCAGAAAATGAGCCAAACGGCAAGCGGCAAGCAAGGACGAAGAAGAAGGCGGCCTACCGTCAACCAAGTCTTCGATCTGGCCATAGCCGTTGATCAGCGTCTGCTTCGCTTCGGCCCAGCTGGCCGCCTCTGTCTCATACTCGGCTTGGAGGGCGGCCTCGCTGTCCTGCACCGCCTTCAGGGACGCCTTGTGGCTCTTCTCCTGGTCGGCCAACCTCTTGGCCAGGCGGTCACGCTCCTGTGCCAAGGCGTTAAACTCGGCCTCCTTAGCACGGAGGGCGGCCTGAGCCCCGCCCAGCTACTCCCTCAGACTGGCGTTGGCCGCTGCAGGGATGGCAGGAAAGAAAGAAGCAATAAGGAAGAAGTCGTCAAGGAAGATCCGACCCGACTGCTCAGCAGTCGGCCCGAATCTCGGGGACTACACCCAGTGGGTGCGCTGACGCGCCCCCACGTGAGATAAAAGACGAAACACTTACCCTGGCTCTCAGATAGGTCAGCAAGCTTCTGGGTCAGCTCCCGAGCCTTGGAGTTGAAGGCAGCCGCGCAGAGGTTGTGGTAGTCCTGCAAGACAGGCAGAGGAGCGAATGAGAACAAGATAGCAAAACAAAGCCCGCTAAGAAGTTCCATGCCGCCTGCTCAGCAGCCGACTCGGAACTCGGGGACTACACCCAGTGGGTGCGCTGACGCGCCCCCACGGAAGAAACCAAGATCAAAAAACCAAAAATAGGAAGACTAACCCGAATGGCCGCCCGCGTCGCAAGGAACTCGTCATTGTATTTCCTCAGCGCCGCAGCCTGGGACTGAAGCTGGTTCCGGACGTCCTGCGCTGCCACGTTCACCACAGCCGTCCCTCCACCCGGCGTCCACCCCGAGCTGGCGCTGGCCGCCTCCACGTCTTGGGCCGACGAACTGAGGCCCGCGGCTTTCTGCGGGTCCGATGCGGCCTTCCCCGTGCGCTGGCGCGATGGCGACCGGACCACCAGGTCCGTCCTCACGGCCGGCTCGCCCCCAGCCGATTGCGCAGGCGGCACGTTAGGCCGGCCGCCTTGAGCCGCCCCAGTCGGCGGGGCCGGTGCCGCCTCCCTCTCCGGGATGACGACGTCGTCCTCCCTCTCCAATCTCGGCTGGTCGCCGCCGGCTTCCTCTGGCGGGGGCTCTGGGACCTCGGGCGCCGCGACACGCAGAGGGGTGACGAGCAAGGCCTCTTCCGCTGTTGCCACAGCCGCAACCTCCGCTTGGGCCTTGGCCGCTGCGTTGGCGCGCGCCTTCGCCGCCTCCTCTTCCTGTGCCGCCTTGGCGGCAGCCGCCCTCAACTCCTCCGCCTCCCGCTCCTCCCGCGCCTCCCGCGCGTTTCGCTCCGTCGCCGCCTGAAGCTCGGTGCGGGGGTCCATGGGGCAGGTGCTCCCGGATCCTCCCGGCGATCCAACGACTGAGGCGGCAGCAACCCGCTCGAGCGAAAGCGGAGCCCTGATTTTTTGAGAAAGGACAAGGATTCAGAAATCACCAAGAAAAGAAGAAAGAATGTACAAAAGAATATACACTTACGCCGACACCATCTGCGGCTGCTTCACCACCTTGCGGAAGCGGGCTGCCTTCGCGGCCGCCTCATCCCGCCTGGTCGCCACCGCCCCACCCTTGGGCTTCTCCGGCCGGCTCCCGAACAAGCCCGACGCGGCACGACGCTTCTGCCCGCCGCCCGAGCAGGCGGTGCGGCGGAGGAACCCGCGCCGTGGCCAGACGCCGGCTGGCGGCATGGGACGACTTCCGCCTCGACGTCATCCGGCCAGTCGTCGAAACTGGCTCCAAGCCCGGAGCCGCCTGCTTCGCCGCCGGCTTCGCCGCCACCCACCTAGGTGTTGTCCTCCATGGCGGCCGCCCCCAAGTCGTGGTCCTCCAGGTCATGCTCCGCCCGGTCGGGGAGGAACCGGCGCTCCGCCTCCGACCCGGCTGCAGGTCGAAGGAGAGAGCTCTGCCAAGGCGTGCCGACTGGTCAGAGACGGCCAGAAGGAATTCGGCAACAAAACTAAGAAAAGAAACGGAAAAAGAAAACATACCGTGGGCGGAGGATGCGCACGGGAATATGTCTCCTTGCCAAACCGCCACTCTGCGGAGAGCTTGCAGATCGCAAGGTAATTCACCATGTGGGCCACCTCGTCATGCGGCATGTCCTTGGTGCACATTCGACTCGGATCGAGCTGGCCGCTCATCTGACAGATCAGGTGAGGGCGGCTCTGAAGCGGAAGCACCCGGCGCGCGATGAAGACGGCCAGCAAGTCGGACCCAGTCAGGCCCTCCGACTGGATCATCACCCGCAGTCGGGCGACGGCCACGGCTCCAGTCAGCGTCGCGGCCCGATAGGACCAGTGGGGCCGCCTCCCAGCCGGCGGGCCGGCTACCTAAGCCGGCAAGTTGACGTAGTCGCTTTGTGGGGCGACGTTCTTCACGTAGAAATATGACTTCTGCCAGCGCTTCACCGACTGGATTAACGTGATGACGGGGAAGGGGTTGTCGGCCGCCGGCCTCCGCATCACGATGAAGGCGCCGCTCTGGGCCGGCGCGCCCTGCATGCGGGTGCCCAGCTTAGATTGGAAGAACCCCCCCAGAGCTCGAGGGTGGGGAGAACGCCAAGGAATCCTTCGCACAAGGTGACGAAGGTGGACAGCAGCACCACCGTGTTCGGGGTGAGGTGGTGCGGCTGGAGTTGATAGAAGTCGAGGAAGGAGCGGAAGAACGCGCTCGCCGGCAAGCCAATGCCGCGCAGGAAATGCGATCGGAAGACTACCCGCTCGCCATCCTCCGGCTCCGGCGTGATCTCCTTCGCAGGCGTGAGACGGATACTAGGGGCTCTACCCACATTTTTATTGTCAAACTCCTATGGCTAAGTGAGAGTGCTAAAGCCGCATAGTCTGATTGCCTGGTTCGTTGTGCTAAACACCTCCTTCAAGGACCAAACAATTGGATCAAGAGTGTTTAGATTCATCCCGAACACCCCCGTACTACCTACGTGGGGGCAGAAGCCAACGACTGGCCAACTCTCAGATTTCATACAAAACGGCTGCACAGGAGGTTAAATTTCTTTTAAACATAACAAAAATTATATTACATAACAACTTTGTTTCATCATACAAGGCAGAGACAACATGAATGTATTCATTCAAAGATAATGTCTTTCGCACATTGCGTTGCCACAATGCGAGACCCCTCCAGGACGTCTTCAAAATATTGCTCAGGCGTGCGATGCTCCTTGCCCTCAAGCGGCCCCTCGGTCACAAGCTTGACGGCATCCATCTTCGCCCACCAGACCTTTACGCGGGTGAAGGCCATGCGCGCGCCCTTGATGCAGACCGACCACTTGATGACGTCCAGCCGAGGACAGGCATTCACCAGCCCCTTCACGAGGCCGAAGTAGCTGCTGGGTATAGCTTCGGCAGGCCATAGCCAGATTATCAAATCCTTCATGGCCAGTTCGGCCACCCTATGCACCTCGACCAGCTGTTTTAGCTGATCGGTGAAGGGCACTGGATGTTCTGGCGCAAGGTATTGCGACCAGAACAGCTTCTCCGTTGAGCTCCCTTCTTCGGCTTGGAAGAACTCCGCAGCATCTGACACACTGCGCGGCGGATCCGCAAACACCCCTGGAGAACTCTGAATCCGGGTTAGTAAGACATACTTCTTCTTCACATACTTGCTTTGCATACTAAACGCCTTACCCGCCGCGATCTTCTTGGCCTCCTGGATCTCTTGGAGGGCGCCCCGGGCTTCAACCCGGGCTTCTTCCGCGCTTTGGAGATCCTTGGCGAGTTCGGCCTCTCGAGCCGAAACATCGCACTCCAAGGCTTCGCATTTCTTCACAGCGTCCTGGAGCTCTTGCTGGACCTCGTTAAGCCTGGCCTTGAGCTTCTTACAGGCGGCTTGCTCCTTGGCGGCTTTCTCCTTGGCTTCGGCCAGGGCCTTTTTAAGGGCCTCGACCTCGGTCGTCGCTCCTACACATACATAACACTACGGTCAATACACATCATTTATTCTTTCTGAATATATAGCGAGTCATTACATACCTTGCTGGTCTTCTAGCTGCTTCCTCGCTTGGCCGAGTGTCGGGTGGTAGGTGCGACATATGCCAACGGGTGGCTTATCATTGTGGGAGCCAGTAAGACATCGCCGGTGCCTGGAAACGGGATGAGGCGAAGACACACGCCGGCGAATCTTACCCAGGTTCGGGGCTCTCCGTGGAGATAACACCCCTAGTCCTGCTCTGCGGGGTCTCCGCATGATCACTAGATCAATACAAGTAGCTACAAGTGCTCCTTGAGCTGTCTGGCTAGAGGAAGAAGAAGGGCAAGGCTAGCTCTCCTCTTCTCTCTATGTGGTGTGTGAAACTCTATGAGATCAACCCTTTGCATGGGTGTCCTGGGGGGTTTATATAGGCCTACCCCCCAGGGGTACAATGGTAATCCGGCTGGGCGCGGGTCCCAGCCGTCAGTGTCCATGCTCGCCGGCTTCTCCGCCGGTCATTGGGGCCTGCCGACTGGTGGGTCCCGCCGGCTGCCGGCTTCTTGGCCGGCACGCCGGCCCCACCACTTGGGGGCTTTGTCGGCGGCTGGTTACTGTTGCCTCACTTCTGATGAAGAGGGCTTTGTCGTGGTAAGCGTGGCTATAGTGTTGCCGCCTTGCGAGCTCTCACTGTAGCCTTACCTCGTCTCGTCTCCTTAATGGGGCGCATGCTTCGAGGGAGGGAGGTAGCCGGCTATTGGGAGCCGGCCACATCCTTGGCCGACTGAGGAGGCCGGGCCGTCTTCAGATGTCTCTCTGGCAAAGGGGCCCGCCGCCCATGGGCCGTACTGGCACCTGTCGTGGGTGACATCGAGGCCAACATGGCTACAGTGCCGCGCCGGACGGGGGATGGCTGGCCCGTACGGTGCCCTGTGGCCATACCTGTTCCGGGATTCGGGGGTAGAGGGCTGTACTGCGGCCATGCCTCATCCTATCACCGTTATGTGGGTACAGTCTTTGTGGGTGCAGTCTTGGCCGGCTTCTGGGAGCCGACTTTCTTCATGACCGGCTTTCGGGAGTCGGCTTTCTTCATGGCCGGCTTCTGGGAGTCGGTCCTCTTGGGGCCGGCTCCCTGGAGTCGGCTATCTCGTATCTTTCTTGGGGGAGGTTTCTGAGACGGGGTCGCCTTCTGGGAGTCGGCCCTGGGGATAGCCGGCCGGGGGAAGGCGGCCTTATGCTTTGTATGCTTGAAGGCTTGAATGGCCTGGTAATTTTTCGAAGAGCTAGGGGGAGTTGGTCAGGCTACCCGTGGCCATTTACTCCGACAGTAGTCCCCGAAGCTGGTTGGGCTTCAAGGCTGAGTGGAGGTCGAGAAGCTCGGTCAGCTTCTTATCTTGACGAGCCAGTAGCTAGGAGCCGGCTTCGGATGGGCGCGCCGTCTTGGCGAAATTTTTAAAGTCGGAAGGCGGGAGTCTGTTGGCGCGCGCGCCAGTCTGCGGGCCGGCCGCTCGCCGCCTGCGAACCACGTGGCGTCCCCAGGCGGAAGAGAGCCTGTCAACCCACGCGCGCGACAAGACGTCGCCGCAGGCCGAGGGCCCACCACTCCTACGCCTAGGCCCAGGCGCGGATTCTTTGCGGCCCAAAGCCGTCCGCACGTCTTCCGGCGACGGTTTCCGCACGCCGTTAGGGCGCAATAATCGCGGGACTTGGGGGAGTGGGCACAGTTAATCCCACGTCCCTCCCCACGCCTCGCCTCCTCGGCTTCGCCGCACGAGGCTATAAGTAGGGGGAGGGGGAGAAGCGGCAAATGTTGGGGAACGTAGTAATTTCAAAAAAATTCCTACGAACACGCAAGATCATGGTGATGCATAGCAACGAGAGGGGAGAGTGTTGTCCCCGTACCCTCGTAGACCGAAAGCAGAAGCGTTAACACAACGCGGTTGATGTAGTCGTACGTCTTCATGATCCGATCGATCAAGTACCGAACGTACGACACCTCCGAGTTCAGCACACGTTCAGCTCGATGACGTCCCTCGAACTCCGATCCAGCCGAGTTTTGAGGGAGAGTTTCGTCAGCACGACGGCGTGGTGACGATGATGATGTTCTACCGACGCAGGGCTTCGCCTAAGCACCGCTACGATATTATCGAGGTGTATATGGTGGAGAGGGGCACCGCACATGGCTAAAAGATCGTAGATCCATTGTGTCGAGAGGTGCCCCCCTGCCCCCGTATATAAAGGAGCAAGGGGGAGGCCGCCGGCCAAGGGAGGAGAGGCGCGCCAGGAGGAGTCCTACTCCTACCGGGAGTAGGACTCCCCCCTTTCCATGTTGGACTAGGAGAGGAAGGGGGAAGAGGTGGAGGGGAGGAAGGAAGGGGGGCGCCGCCCCCCTCTCCTGGTCCTATTCGGACTGGGGGGGAAGGGGCATGCGGCCTTGCCCTGGCCTCCTCTCCTCTCTTCCACCTAGGCAAAATAAGGCCCATTAGGTTACCGGGGGGTTCCGGTAACCTCCCGGTACTTCAGAAAAATCCCGATTTCACCCGGAACACTTCCGATGTCCAAACATAGGCTTCCAATATATCAATCTTTATGTCTCGACCATTTCGAGACTCCTCGTCATGTCCGTGATCACATCCGGGACTCCGAACAACCTTCGGTACATCAAAACTTATAAACTCATAATATAACTGTCATCGTAACGTTAAGCGTGCGGACCCTACGGGTTTGAGAACTATGTAGACATGACCGAGACTCCTCTCCGGTCAATAACCAATAGCGGAACCTGGATGCTCATATTGGTTCCTACATACTCTATGAAGATCTTTATCGGTCAGACCGCATAATAACATACGTTGTTCCCTTTGTCATCGGTATGTTACTTGCCCGAGATTCGATCGTCGGTATCTCGATACCTAGTTCAATCTCGTTACCGGCAAGTCTCTTTACTCGTTCCATAATACATCATCCCGCAACTAACTCATTAGTCACAATGCTTGCAAGGCTTATAGTGATGTGTATTACTTAGTGGGCCCAGAGATACCTCTCCGACAATCGGAGTGACAAATCCTAATCTCGAAATTCGCCAACCCAACAAGTACCTTTGGAGACACCTGTAGAGCACCTTTATAATCACCCAGTTACGTTGTGACGTTTGGTAGCACACAAAGTGTTCCTCCGGTAAACGGGAGTTGCATAATCTCATAGTCATAGGAACATGTATAAGTCATGAAGAAAGCAATAGCAACATACTAAAAGATCGAGTGCTAAGCTAACAGAATGGGTCAAGTTAATCACATCATTCTCCTAATGATGTGATCCCATTAATCAAATGACAACTCATGTCTATGGCTAGGAAACATAACCATCTTTGATCAACGAGCTAGTCAAGTAGAGGCATACTAGTGACACTCTGTTTGTCTATGTATTCACACATGTATCAAGTTTCCGGTTAATACAATTCTAGCATGAATAATAAACATTTATCATGATATAAGGAAATAAATAATAACTTTATTATTGCCTCTAGGGCATATTTCCTTCAGTCTCCCACTTGCACTAGAGTCAATAATCTAGTTCACATCGCCATGTGATTTAACATCAATAGTTCACATCACCATGTGATTAACACCCATAGTTCACATCGTCATGTGACCAACACCCAAAGGGTTTACTAGAGTCAGTAATCTAGTTCACATCGCGATGTGATTAACACCCAAAGAGTACTAAGGTGTGATCATGTTTTGCTTGTGAGATAATTTTAGTCAACGGGTCTGTCACATTCAGATCCGTATGTATTTTGCAAATTTCTATGTCAACAATGCTCTGCACGGAGCTACTCTAGCTAATGGCTCCCACTTTCAATATGTATCCAGATTGAGACTTAGAGTCATCTGGATCAGTGTCAAAACTTGCATCGACGTAACCCTTTACGACGAACCTTTTTGTCACCTCCATAATCGAGAAACATATCCTTATTACATTAAGGATAATTTTGACCGCTGTCTAGTGATCTACTCCTAGATCACTATTGTACTCCCTTGCCAAAATCAGTGTAGGGTATACAATAGATCTGCTACACAGGATGACATACTTTATAGAGCCTATGGCTGAGGCATAGGGAATGACTTTCATTCTCTTTCTATCTTCTGCCGTGGTCGGGCTTTGAGTCTTACTCAATTTCACACCTTGTAACACAGGCAAGAAACTCTTTGTTTGACTGTTCCATTTTGAACCACTTCAAAATCTTGTGAAGGTATGTACTCATTGAAAAAACTTATCAAGCGTCTTGATCTATCTCTATAGATCCTGATGCTCAATATGTAAGCAGCTTCACCGAGGCCTTTCTTTGAAAAACTCCTTTCAAACACTCCTTTATGCTTTGCAGAATAATTCTACATTATTTTCGATCAACAATATGTCATTCACATATATTTATCAGAAATGTTGTAGTGCTCCCACTCACTTTCTTGTAAATACAGGCTTCACCGCAAGTCTGTATAAAACTATATCCTTTGATCAACTTATCAAAGCGTATATTCCAACTCCGAGATGATTGCACCAGTCCATAGATGGATCGCTGGAGCTTGCATATTTTGTTAGCACTTTTAGGATTGACAAAACCTCCTGGTTGCATCATATGCAACTCTTCTTTAATGAATCCATTAAGGAATGTAGTTTTGTTTACCCATTTGCCAGATTTCATAAAATGCGGCAATTGCTAACATGATTCGGACAGACTTAAGCATCGCTGCGAGTGAGAAAATCTCATCGTATTCAACACTTTGAACTTTGTCAAAAACCTTTTTCTGACAACTCTAGCTTTGTAGATAGTAACACTACTATCAGCGTCCGTCTTCCTCTTGAAGATCCATTTAATCTCAATGGCTCGCCGATCATTGGGCAAGTCAATCAAAGTCCATACTTTGTTCTCATATATGGATCTCATCTCAGATTTCATGGCCTCAAGCCATTTCGCGGAATCTGGGCTCATCATCGCTACCTCATAGTTCGTAGGTTCGTCATGGTTAAATAACATGACCTCCAGAACAGGATTACCGTACCACTCTGGTGTGGATCTCACTCTGGTTTACCTACGAGGTTCGATAGTAACTTGATCTGAAGTTACATGATCATCATCATTAACTTCCTCACTAATTGGTGTAGGAGTCACAGGAATAGATTTCTGTGATGAACTACTTTCCAATAAGGGAGCAGGTACAGTTACCTCATCAAGTTCTACTTTCCTCCCACTCACTTCTTTCGAGAGAAACTCCTTCTCTAGAAAGGATCCATTCTTAGCAACGAATGTCTTGCCTTCGGATCTGTGATAGAAGGTCTACCCAACTGTCTCCTTTGGGTATCCTATGAAGACACATTTCTCCGATTTGGGTTTGAGCTTATAGGATCAAACCTTTTCACATAAGCATCGCAACCCCAAACTTTAAGAAACGACAACTTTGGTTTTTTGCCAAACCACAGTTCATAAGATGTCGTCTCAACGGATTTAGATGGTACCCTATTTAACGTGAATGCAGCTGTCTCTAATGCATAACCCCAAAACGATAGTGGTAGATCGGTAAGAGACATCATATACTGCACCATATCTAATCAAGTACGGTTACGATGTTCAGACACACCATTACACCGTGGTGTTCCAGGTGGCGTGAGTAGTGAAACTATTTCACATTGTTTTAACTGAAGGCCAAACTCGTAACTAAAATACTCTTCTCCACGATCAGATCGTAGAAACTTTATTTTCTTGTTACGATGATTTTCCGCTTCACTATGAAATTATATGAACTTCTCAAATGTTTCAGACTTCTGTTTCATTAAGTAGATATAGCCATATCTGCTCAAATCATCTGTGAAGGTCAGAAAATAATGATACCTGCTACGAGCCTCAATATTCATCGGACCACATACATCTGTATGTATGATTTCCAACAAATCTGTTGCTCTCTCCATAGTTCTGGAGAACGGCGTTTTAGTCATCTTGCCCATGAGGCACGGTTCGCAAGCATCAAGTGATTCATAATCAAGTGATTCCAAAATCCCATCAGTATGGAGTTTCTTCATGCGCTTTACACCAATATGACCTAAACGGCAGTGCCACAAATAAGTTGCACTATCATTATTAACTTTGCATCTTTTGGCTTCATTATTATGAATATGTGTATCACTACGATCGAGATTCAACAAACCATTTTATTGGGTGTATGACCATAGAAGGTTTTATTCATGTAAACAGAACAACAATTATTCTCTAATTTAAATGAATAAACATATTGCAACAAACATGATCAAATCATATTCATGCTCAACGCAAACACCAAATAACACTTATTTAGTTTCAACACTAATCCCGAAAGTATAGGGAGTGTGCGATGATGATCATATCAATCTTGAAACTACTTCCAATACACATCGTCACTTCATCCTTAACTAGTTTATGTTCATGCAACTCCCGTTTCGAGTTACTACTCTTTAGCAACTGAACCAGTATCAAATACTGAGGGGTTGCTATAAACACTAGTAAGTACACATCAATAACATGTATATCCAATATACCTTTGTTCACTTTGCCATCCTTCTTATCCACCAAATACTTGGGGCAGTTCCGCTTCCAGTGACCAGTCCCTTTGCAGTAGAAGCACTTAGTGTCACGTCCCTAGTTCTGGTATGACCTAGGCTAGCTAGTCATGTGTGCATCATGTTTAAATTTCATTTAAATTTGAAATGGGGATCTGTGAAACCCTCAGAATCATTTCTGGAAATGACCCAGATAAAAATTGCTCCAAAAGGGTCCAAGAAAATGTTCATGTTGCTCTCTGAAAATATTGGACAGAGATAAAAATCAAACCAATATTTTTAGGAGCTCATAAATATTTATTTTGGGCATTTGGAATTAATGCAGTAATTATTTGCTTGGATATATATTGTTTTATATATAAAATATTGTCCAAAAATTATGCCATTTGTTGAGGAGTTCTGGAATAATACCACTAGCCCCTACAAAAATTGGCATAAGAAAATAAAATGATTTAGTATTCTACTAAATCAGAACAATTGTTAGAAAAATAGAAAATAAACAAATAGGGGAAAACCCTTACCTGGACTTACCTGGGCCACTTGCTGGCCTGGCTCTGTGCCGGCCCAGCTGACTGGCCAGTGCCAGTCGTCCCCTTCCTCGCGCCAGGAGGACAGGGGCACGCGCTCGCCGCCCACGCGCATGCGCGCCACCTCCTACTTCCCCCTCTCGTCGCCTGGATCGCCCGAACGACGCCACACGCCGCCCCGCACCTCTCTCGCTCTCTCCCGTGCCCATTCTCTCTTCCCCCTCGCTCTCTCTCTCACGGCCGAGCGCTGCCGTCGCCACCGGCCACCGTTGCCGCAGCCACCGCTGCCCCCTCGCACCTCCGTCGTGCCCAGAAGCTCCGCCACGTCGCCGGCTACCTCTCCGTCGAGCCACGCGCCTCGGGAGGCCCTGGAGCGCCTCCATCGCCGTCGTCCTCATCTCCGGCCGCCGGAGATCGTCTTCGCGGCCCCACCGTCTCCAGTGCGTCCCCGAGCTCTCCGACGACGCCGTCGAGTCCACCGTGAGCTCCTGCCCCGTTTCCTCCTCTCCGTTACTCCGTTCCCGCGCTGTAGCCCCGACCCCCACCATGGCCGTAGCTCCTCGCCGCCGTCCATGTCGCCGCCGTCGCCCTGGCCACCGCAGCCCGCAACCGAGCGCGTCACCGTGCTCCTGGTGACGCCAGGAGGCCGTAGCGCCTCTCCGCTCACGCCCCCGTGCACCGCAGCGCTGCGCCCGCCCTTGCCCGAACTCCGGCCGCCGCTGCGAGCTTCGCTCTGGCGAGCTCCGACCACCCCACGGTCTTCCGTGTGTTCCACTGGATGCGCGCGAGCCTGGGCTTCGCGTAGGTGGCCTCCGCTGCCCAAATGGTCGCCGGAGCGATGAACCCGACGAGCTCCGCCGCGCTCGGCCTCGCCGGCG
>NC_057799.1:407732412-407760950 GCF_018294505.1 Triticum aestivum | reverse complement strand
CCCCTGCGCCTAATCCTATAATTAGAATAAATTTAACCCTCTGTTTAAAACGTGTGACACTGACGTGTGGCCCCCACACGTCAGGTTGACCAGGTCAGCACCGTTGACCCGCTGACGTCATGATGACGCAGTGCTGACGCAATAAACCCTTTGCTGGATTTAAATTAAATCAGGAAATTCCAGAAAATGTTCAAAACTTCTAAAATTCATAGAAATTCAACCGTAGCTCAGATTTAAATAATTTATATATGAAAAATTATCAAAAAAATGCAATCTATCCATCTGTACTAGTTTCATGCATGACAAACCAACCTATACGTACTGTATAAGTGAAAACATATAAATGGCATATATAAGGACCTAAATTAGAGTTGCATTTGAACCTTTGGTTCAAATGGATCTCTTCCAAGTTGAATGGTAAATGCATTGGCTCAAAATACATCACATATTCATGCCATATTCATGCATCATATTGCTGCATATGATTGTGTTTTGACTGTCAACACCGTTCCCTCTCGATAGGTCCTGCTCCGGAGAGTGTTCCAGAGTACCTGTCTGAGGAGCAGTGCCACCCTGTTGATCTACCAGGCAAGCAAACCCCCTTTGTTCATTCCGATACAAACCTACTCTCTCGCTCCTGCTCTCTTTTACTGCATTAGGACAACAACGATTCAACTGCTACTTTATGCTGCGGTAGTTGAACCCATTCCTCTGCATGACCTGTCATTGCCACAGTAAATAGTTGAAACCCACTAGCATGTGTAGGAGTTGATTGAGCCATGTTGTGATCCTACCATGCCATGCCTGCTATTGCTTAGAGTTGTGTCAGGTCTGGTTCATTGGGAATGAATTGGAGTGTTACGATATGTTCTGGTGCTGAGAGTCAAGTGCGTGAACACGATTTGGTAAAGGTAGCGGTGAGAGGCCATGTAGGAGTACATGGTGGGTTGTCTCACTGGAACCGTCCTTAAGCACTGAGTTCTGTGTATGTTGTCCAATGACTAGCTACTACCACACATTGGAATGCTTAAGTGCCCCTCTCGACTTATTAACCAACTTGATCTCTGTCCAGGAGTTGCAATTAGTTTCTGGTGTTTGTAGGTAGTGTTAGTAGTCTACCAAGTGGCACCCGGCCAGGTGGGCTTGGGACAGACTAGGCACAAGTGGCACGGTGTACCAAGCGTAGATCCATCCGGCGAGATGGGCTTGGGAACCCTGCGCACATCGTTTGGGGCCGTGAGCGACACCCCGGCCGGATCTCCTTGCGGATGGAACCCGAATAGGCGATAAACCTGGACTAGAGTCTTGTGTGGTTAGTCAGGTCTTGGCCGACACCCTCGCTAGGCTTCCGCTTGAAGGTTGCCGAGGTACATGACGTGTACATGGTGGTAAGTGGCGAGAGCGTGTGTGACGCAGTACACCCCTGCAGGGTTATCATGATCTATTCGAATAGCCGTGTCCTCGGTTATGGACTTCTTGGATGCTTACGTGGTACATAGATAACTTGAAGTGGATACTCTAAAATGCTCAAGATAAGTGTGAGTGCTATGGATGGCTTCTCGTGGTGAGACGGGAATGAATCCATAGTGGTGTATTGAGGTGGTGATTAGTGGACTCGTGTGCGCCCTCTTACCTCAAAGAAGTTTCTCGTAGTCGTAGAACAGGATAGCCACTGAGTCAAAGCTGGCTTGCTGCAACTAAACCCCACACTACCTTCTTGATACAAATGCATGTATGATAGGATCTGATGTAAGTCTTGCTGAGTACCTTTGTACTCATGTTGCTTTGTTTATGTTTTTGCAGCGGAGACTTCGGTCTTACTAGTAGTTCCGCTTGGACTTCGACGGGTAGCTTGTACCTCAGCTACGATCTTGAACCCTTGGGAGGGTCTTGTAGATAGTCAGGCTTCTCAGCCTTTTTCTTTGTAGTTGTCTGTACTCAGACATGTAATGCTTCCGTTGCTTGTATGCTCTGAATGATGGGTCATGTGACCCCTGTTTGTACTTAATGCTATGTGGCTCTTCTGGGCCTTTTATCTATATGAGTTTGCGTTATGTTGTGATGCCATGTTGTACAACACATACTTGCATGTTATGCGTACGTGTAACGTGTATTGCTATGTGTGGGATCCGACAATCTAGTTGTTTATCCTTGGCAGCCTCTCTTATGGGGAAATGTAGTCTAGTGCCTCCTTGAGCCATAGTAGTCCGCTACAGCCCGGTTCACCGGAGTCCTGCTAGCCCAGCACTACTGCTCTGGACACTTGACTGGCCGACATGTGTTTCATTTCGTTCCTGTGTCTGTCCCTTCGGGGAAATGTCACGCGGTGACATCCGGAGTCCTGCCTAGCCTGCTACAGCCCAGTTCACCGGAGTCCTGTTAGCCCAGTGCTACAGCCCGGATTCACACGCTGCTGACCGACACGCTCGATGTTGATTCATGTATGCCTGTCCCCATACGTTAGTGCCGCTTTGGGTTCACGACTAGCCATGTCGGCTCGGGTTCTCTGTCATATGGATGCTAGCGACATTGTCATATACGTGAGCCAAAAGGCGCAAACGGTCCCGGGCCATGGTAAGGCGACACCCGTGGGAATACCGTGCGTGAGGCCGCAAGGTGATATGAGGTGTTACATGCTAGATCGGTGTGACTTAGAATCGGGGTCCCGACAGCTTCTGGTATCAGAGCCTGACTGCCTGTAGGATTTCCAAGCCAACCTGGTCGAAGTTGAGTCTAGTAATTCTTTAGTTATATAAGGGAATTGATTGTGGAAAGGAACGTAAGGCTCTTTTACTCCTATTACCTCATGCCTTCTGATCTGAGTCGTCCTATCTTTCCTACGGGGTTAAGGAACTAGGCTTCCCCTTCTGTCTATCAGGATCACGTGTTACTACTCCATAGTCTCTTCGGATTGGTTGATCAGAGTCATATCCCAGTTTGAGTACCTCCAGTGTAGCCTGTTTAGTAATATCTCAGAACCTTGAGTGATGATGTTGAGTATGGTGCTATCCCGTCCTTTGCAGAATGTCTCATTTGAGCATTTTACTGCCGTTATGCTGCCGGATTTGTTCTAGGAGTTTGAGAGATACTAAATCTTCTTATGCTACATGTTGCATCCTATAGTTGTTGTTGACCTCGTCCTTGGTTCCGCTTCTCAGGATGTCATCAGTTAACCGAAGTTCCGTTGCTCGTTGCCTGAACCACGGAGGTGGTAGGGATGAGGAGGATCCTCCCGACCAGCCTTCGTTGGCAGAGTTTATGTTAGAGATGGAGAGGAACAAGCACGAGTCTAACCGCTTGTTAGCACGTATCGAGGAGAACACCGCACCCCAGTGCAAAGAGTCAGCGACCATCTATGATTTCATTGGATTGAAACCACCTACCTTCCATCATTCCATTGAACCACTCGATGCAGATGACTGGCTCCGTAGTATCACACACAAGCTGCGTTCTGCAAATGTAGCTGAAGGTGACAGGGTCACTTATGCTGCATATCACCTGGAAGGTCCTGCTAGTCTTTGGTGGCAGAACTATGAGGCTATGCTTCCAATTGGCCACATACCGACCTGGAGAGATTTCACTGAGGCTTTTCGCGAGCATCACATTCCTCAGGCTCTCATTGACCGCAAGAGAGAAGAGTTCTGTAGTTTCACCCAGGGTCAGATGGCTGTTGATGCTTACAGTAGAGAGTTTGAGAACCTCGCCCGCTATGCTGCAGAAGAAGTGTCCACGGACGCTAAGAAGCAGGCTAGGTTCCGAAAGGGTCTCAACCCCAAGTTGCATCATGACCTCCACCTGCACCATTGCAATACATTCCAGGCTCTTGTGAACAAGGCCATTAATGCGGAGACAGCTCAGCTCACCTACGAGGAGTCTCGTAAGCACACCCGTGAATTGGGTTCTTCCTCCGGTTCTAGTTCTCAGAAGCGCCGGATTTGGATTCCGAACTCTGCTCTTCCACCCGGTTATACCCCGAGACCATCTTATGTGGCGCCTCCCCCAGTTCAGCCGTATGCTCCACCCAGGCCTATTGGTGGACCGCCTGCCTGCGCGGGTCCACGTCCTACCTCCAAGATTTGTTACAAGTGCGGAGAGCCAGGCCACACCGCCTGCATTTGCACTCAGACCCGTGTTGCTCCACCCCAGCCCGAGAAGTCTGTTGGCCGTGGTAAGCCATCACGCAAGATGATCAGTACCAAGTCAGCTCCCACTGAATGTGGACGTGTGCATCACGTCTCAGCTAAAGACGCTCAGGATGATCCAGATGTCGTTCTTGGTACACTCCTTGTAAACTGTCATCCCGCTTCGGTTCTATTCGATACTGGGGCGTCTCATTCCTTCATCTCCGAAAGTTATGCCCGCTTGCAAGACATATCATTTTGTGATATGCCCTCCCCACTACTCATTCAAACTCCTGGATCCAAATGGCAAACCTCTAGTGTAAGCCATGGTAACGAAATCCTTGTTGACAGACTTGTATTCCTTGCATCACTCATAGCCCTCAAGTCTTCAAATATTAACATCATCTTGGGTATGGACTGGATGAAAGCTCATTATGCCAAGATTGATTGTTACACCCGGTCCGTTCAGCTCACACACCCATCTGGCAAGCTAGTCACTGTCTGCACCAGAGTTGCAAAGTGTCAACTCTATTCTCTTAATGCCAGTCCTCTTCCAGACCTTGAAGATATCCCGGTAGTCCGTGACTTTCCGGATGTCTTTCCAGAGGAACTGCCAGGTATTCCACCTGACAGAGATGTAGAGTTTGTCATAGATCTTATCCCAGGAACCGCCCCAATCTCTAGGAGACCTTACAAGATGGCACCCTTAGAGCTAGCCGAGCTTAAGAAACAACTCGATGAATCCTTGCAAAAGGGTTTCATCCGTCCTAGTTCTTCTCCCTGGGCTTGCCCCGTCCTCTTCGTCAAGAAGAAGGATGGTACGGACCGGATGGTTGTAGATTATCGTCCCGTTAATTTGGTCACGATAAAGAACAAGTATCCGCTCCCCAGGATCAACGACCTGTATGATCAACTCGCTGGATCCTCAGTCTTTTCTAAGATGGATTTGAGGTTAGGCTACCACCAAATCAAGATTAGAAACGGGGACATTCCTAAGACGGCTTTTGTCACTCGTTATGGCCAGTACGAGTACACCGTCATGTCCTTTGGTCTAACCAATGCTCCAGCTACCTTCTCCCGCTTGATGAACTCGATCTTCATGGAGTACTTAGACAAGTTCGTCGTGGTTTACCTCGATGATATCCTTATCTACTCGAAGAACGAGGAAGAGCATGCCGAACATCTTAGACTTGTGTTAGAAAAACTCAGAGAGCACCGCCTTTATGCCAAGTTCTCCAAGTGCGAATTTTGGTTGCCAGAAGTGACCTACCTAGGCCACGTGATCTCTGGTAAGGGCATTGCCGTAAATCCTGAGAGAGTTCAGGCCGTTCTTGATTGGACTCCACCTGAAATAGTTAAACAAGTTAGGAGTTTCCTTGGTCTAGCCAGTTTTTGTCGCCGCTTCGTTGAAAACTTCTCCAAAGTAGCCAAACCCCTCACGGAACTTCTCAAGAAAGATAAAAAGTTTGAGTGGTCCCCACAGTGTGAGTACAGCTTTCAGGAACTGAAAAGACGCCTGACTTCTGCTCCCATACTGGTGCCACCGGATTTCACTAAAGATTTTGTTATCTACTGCGATGCCTCACGACAGGGACTAGGCTGCATTCTTATGCAGGATCGTCATCTGATTGCCTATGCATCTCGACAGTTGCATCCACATGAGGAGAATTATCCTACACATGATCTAGAGCTCGCAGCCGTAGTCTATGCTCTTAAGACATGGCGACATTACCTTCTTGGTAAACGTTGCGAGATTTACACCGATCACCAGAGTCTCAAGTATATCTTCACCCAACCAGATTTGAACCTTAGGCAAAGACGTTGGTTGGAGTTGATCTCAGATTACGACTTAGGGATTACCTACACCCCAGGCAAGGGCAATGTCATGGCTGATGCGCTAAGTCGTAAGTCCTATTGCAACAATCTTATGTTGCAGCAGGGCCAACCACTTCTCCATGAGGAATTCTGTAAGCTTAACCTTCACATTGCTCCTCAAGGATTCTTTTCTACCTTGGTGGAGAAACCTACCCTTGAGGACCAGATCATTTCTGACCAGAAGTTTGATACGGGAATTTCCCGGATCAAGAGAAACATTAATAAGGGAGTTGGTGGATGTTTCTCTATGGATGATCGAGGTGCTGTTTTCTTTGAGAATCGTTTGGTGGTTCCCAAGAATCAACATCTGCGACAATTGATCCTTAAGGAGGCACATGAATCCCCTCTTACGATTCATCCCGGTAGTACTAAGATGTATCAGGACCTACGCCAGAGGTTCTGGTGGACTAGGATGAAGAGAGAAATTGCTGAGTTAATAGCTAATTGTGACGTTTGTCGTCGCGTTAAGGCAGAGCATCAAAGGCCTGCTGGCGCCCTTCAACCTTTAGCCATTCCTGAGTGGAAATGGGACAAAGTTGGTATGGATTTCATCACCGGCTTTCCCAGGACCAAGAAAAGGAATAACGCTATCTTCGTAGTCATTGATCGTCTTTCCAAAGTGGCTCACTTCCTACCTGTTCGAGAGAGTATCACTGCTAGTCAGCTCGCTGACTTATATATTTCTCGAATAGTGTCACTTCATGGTGTTCCACTAGAGATCAATTCAGACCGTGGTAGTCTCTTCACTTCTCATTTCTGGGAGAGTTTCCAAACTGCCATGGGCACCCATCTTTCCTTCAGTACCGCTTTCCACCCTCAATCAAGTGGTTAGGTGGAAAGGGTCAACCAAATTCTCGAAGACATGCTTAGAGCTTGCGTTATCTCATTCGGTATGGATTGGGAGAAATGCCTACCTTTCGCCGAGTTTGCTTATAACAATAGCTATCAATCCAGTCTTAAGAAAGCTCCTTTCGAGATTCTGTATGGACGAAGATGTCGAACACCTTTGAACTGGTCAGAAACCGGTGAAAGACAATTCTTTGGACCGGACATGATCCAGGAAGCAGAAGAGCAAGTTTGCATCATTCGTGAGAATTTGAAAACAGCCCAGTCTCGTCAAAAGAGCCAGTATGATCGTCGTCATAAGGAAGTGGCTTATGGAGTTGGCGACAAGGCTTACCTTCGGGTTACTCCTCTAAAGGGTACCCATCGTTTCGGTATCAAGGGCAAGTTGGCTCCTCGTTACATTGGTCCTTTTCGCATTCTCGCTAAACGAGGAGAGGTTGCCTACCAGTTGGAACTACCCCCACATCTATCTCGAGTCCATGATGTCTTCCACGTCTCTCAACTCAGGCGTTGCTTCTCGGATCCCATCCGCGGAGTGGACTACGAAACGCTTGATCTCCAAGATAACCTCACATATCGATTGTACCCTATTCGCATTCTTGATCAAGCAGAGCGTGTCACCCGACGTCAGAACATCAAGTTTCTCAAGGTTCAGTGGTCTCATCATTCTGAAAGAGAAGCTACTTGGGAGCGAGAAGATCGTCTTCGACTGGAGTACCCCACCTTCTTTCCATCGACCCCTGAATCTCGGGACGAGATTCTTTCAAGTGGGGGCGAGTTGTCACGTCCCTAGTTCTGGTATGACCTAGGCTAGCTAGTCATGTGTGCATCATGTTTAAATTTCATTTAAATTTCAAATGGGGATCTGTGAAACCCTCAGAATCATTTCTGGAAATGACCCAGATAAAAATTGCTCCAAAAGGGTCCAGGAAAATGTTCATGTTGCTCTCTGAAAATATTGGACAGAGATAAAAATCAAACCAATATTTTTAGGAGCTCATAAATATTTATTTTGGGCATTTGGAATTAATGCAGTAATTATTTGCTTGGATATATATTAATTTATATATAAAATATTGTCCAAAAATTATGCCATTTGTTGAGGAGTTCTGGAATAACCACTAGCCCCTACAAAAATTGGCATAAGAAAATAAAATGATTTAGTATTCTACTAAATCAGAACAAATGTCAAAAAAATAGAAAATAAACAAATAGGGGAAAACCCTTACCTGGACTTACCTGGGCCACTTGCTGGCCTGGCTCAGTGCCGGCCCAGCTGACTGGCCAGTGCCAGTCGTCCCCTTCCTCGCGCCAGGAGGACAGGGGCACGCGCTCACCGCCCGCGCGCATGCGCGCCACCTCCTGCTTCCCCCTCTCGTCGCCTGGATCGCCCGAACGACGCCACGCGCCGCCCCGCACCTCTCTCGCTCTCTCCCGTGCCCATTCTCTCTTCCCCCTCGCTCTCTCTCTCACGGCCGAGCGCTGCCGTCGCCACCGGCCACCGTTGCCGCAGCCACCGCTGCCCCCTCGCACCTCCGTCGTGCCCAGAAGCTCCGCCACGTTGCCGGCTACCTCTCCGTCGAGCCACGCGCCTCGGGAGGCCCCGGAGCGCCTCCATCGCCGTCGTCCTCATCTCCGGCCGCCGGAGATCGTCTTCGCGGCCCCACCGTCTCCAGTGCGTCCCCGAGCTCTCCGACGACGCCGTCGAGTCCACCGTGAGCTCCTGCCCCGTTTCCCCCTCTCCGTTACTCCGTTCCCGCGCTGTAGCCCCGACCCCCACCATGGCCGTAGCTCCTCGCCGCCGTCCATGTCGCCGCCGTCGCCCTGGCCACCGCAGCCCGCAACCGAGCGCGTCACCGTGCTCCTGGTGACGCCAGGAGGCCGTAGCGCCTCTCTGCTCACGCCCCCGTGCACCGCAGCGCTGCGGCCGCCCTTGCCCGAACTCCGGCCGCCGCTGCGAGCTTCGCTCCGGCGAGCTCCGACCACCCCACGGTCTTCTGCGTGTTCCACTGGATGCGCGCGAGCCTGGGCTTCGCGTAGGTGGCCTCCACTGCCCAAATGGTCGCCGGAGCGACGAACCCGACGAGCTCCACCGCGCTCGGCCTCGCCGGCGACCAACCGCCGGTCAACCCGGGTCAAACCGCACTAATTACCCCCCCCCCCGCGACACTGACAGTGGGCCCCTGCGCCTAATCCTATAATTAGAATAAATTTAACCCTCTGTTTAAAACGTGTGACACTGACGTGTGGCCCCCACACGTCAGGTTGACCAGGTCAGCACCGTTGACCCGCTGACGTCATGATGACGCAGTGCTGACGCAATAAACCCTTTTCTGGATTTAAATTAAATCAGGAAATTCCAGAAAATGTTCAAAACTTCTAAAATTCATAGAAATTCAACCGTAGCTCAGATTTAAATAATTTATATATGAAAAATTATCAAAAAATGCAATCTATCCATCTGTACTAGTTTCATGCATGACAAACCAACCTATACGTACTGTATAAGTGAAAACATATAAATGGCATATATAAGGACCTAAATTAGAGTTGCATTTGAACCTTTGGTTCAAATGGATCTCTTCCAAGTTGAATGCTAAATGCATTGGCTCAAAATACATCACATATTCATGCCATATTCATGCATCATATTGCTGCATATGATTGTGTTTTGACTGTCGACACCGTTCCCTCTCGATAGGTCCTGCTCCGGAGAGTGTTCCAGAGTACCTGTCTGAGGAGCAGTGCCACCCTGTTGATCTACCAGGCAAGCAAACCCCCTTTGTTCATTCCGATACAAACCTACTCTCTCGCTCCTGCTCTCTTTTACTGCATTAGGACAACAACGATTCAACTGCTACTTTATGCTGCGGTAGTTGAACCCATTCCTCTGCATGACCTGTCATTGCCACAGTAAATAGTTGAAACCCACTAGCATGTGTAGGAGTTGATTGAGCCATGTTGTGATCCTACCATGCCATGCCTGCTATTGCTTAGAGTTGTGTCAGGTCTGGTTCATTGGGAATGAATTGGAGTGTTACGATATGTTCTGGTGCTGAGAGTCAAGTGCGTGAACACGATTTGGTAAAGGTAGCGGTGAGAGGCCATGTAGGAGTACATGGTGGGTTGTCTCACTGGAACCGTCCTTAAGCACTGAGTTCTGTGTATGTTGTCCAATGACTAGCTACTACCACACATTGGAATGCTTAAGTGCCCCTCTCGACTTATTAACCAACTTGATCTCTGTCCAGGAGTTGCAATTAGTTTCTGGTGTTTGTAGGTAGTGTTAGTAGTCTACCAAGTGGCACCCGGCCAGGTGGGCTTGGGACAGACTAGGCACAAGTGGCACGGTGTACCAAGCGTAGATCCATCCGGCGAGATGGGCTTGGGAACCCTGCGCACATCGTTTGGGGCCGTGAGCGACACCCCGGCCGGATCTCCTTGCGGATGGAACCCGAATAGGCGATAAACCTGGACTAGAGTCTTGTGTGGTTAGTCAGGTCTTGGCCGACACCCTCGCTAGGCTTCCGCTTGAAGGTTGCCGAGGTACATGACGTGTACATGGTGGTAAGTGGCGAGAGCGTGTGTGACGCAGTACACCCCTGCAGGGTTATCATGATCTATTCGAATAGCCGTGTCCTCGGTTATGGACTTCTTGGATGCTTACGTGGTACATAGATAACTTGAAGTGGATACTCTAAAATGCTCAAGATAAGTGTGAGTGCTATGGATGGCTTCTCGTGGTGAGACGGGAATGAATCCATAGTGGTGTATTGAGGTGGTGATTAGTGGACTCGTGTGCGCCCTCTTACCTCAAAGAAGTTTCTCGTAGTCGTAGAACAGGATAGCCACTGAGTCAAAGCTGGCTTGCTGCAACTAAACCCCACACTACCTTCTTGATACAAATGCATGTATGATAGGATCTGATGTAAGTCTTGCTGAGTACCTTTGTACTCATGTTGCTTTGTTTATGTTTTTGCAGCGGAGACTTCGGTCTTACTAGTAGTTCCGCTTGGACTTCGACGGGTAGCTTGTACCTCAGCTACGATCTTGAACCCTTGGGAGGGTCTTGTAGATAGTCAGGCTTCTCAGCCTTTTTCTTTGTAGTTGTCTGTACTCAGACATGTAATGCTTCCGTTGCTTGTATGCTCTGAATGATGGGTCATGTGACCCCTGTTTGTACTTAATGCTATGTGGCTCTTCTGGGCCTTTTATCTATATGAGTTTGCGTTATGTTGTGATGCCATGTTGTACAACACATACTTGCATGTTATGCGTACGTGTAACGTGTATTGCTATGTGTGGGATCCGACAATCTAGTTGTTTATCCTTGGCAGCCTCTCTTATGGGGAAATGTAGTCTAGTGCCTCCTTGAGCCATAGTAGTCCGCTACAGCCCGGTTCACCGGAGTCCTGCTAGCCCAGCACTACTGCTCTGGACACTTGACTGGCCGGCATGTGTTTCATTTCGTTCCTGTGTCTGTCCCTTCGGGGAAATGTCACGCGGTGACATCCGGAGTCCTGCCTAGCCTGCTACAGCCCGGTTCACCGGAGTCCTGTTAGCCCAGTGCTACAGCCCGGATTCACACGCTGCTGACCGACACGCTCGATGTTGATTCATGTATGCCTGTCCCCATACGTTAGTGCCGCTTTGGGTTCACGACTAACCATGTCGGCCCGGGTTCTCTGTCATATGGATGCTAGCGACATTGTCATATACGTGAGCCAAAAGGCGCAAACGGTCCCGGGCCATGGTAAGGCGACACCCGTGGGAATACCGTGCGTGAGGCCGCAAGGTGATATGAGGTGTTACATGCTAGATCGGTGTGACTTAGAATCGGGGTCCCGACACTTAGTCTCAGGCTTAGGTACAGACTTGGGCTACTTCACTTGAGTAGCAACTTGCTTGCCGTTCTTTTTGAAGTTCCCCTTCTATCCCTCTACTCTTTTCTTAAAACTAGTGGTCTTGTTAACCATCAACACTTGATGCACTTTCTTGATTTCTACCTTCGTCGATTTCAGCATCGCGAAGAGCTCGGGAATTACTTTCGTCATCCCTTACATACTATAGTTCATCACGAAGTTCTACTAACTTGGTGATGGTGACTAGAGAATTCTGTCAATCACTATTTTATCTGGAAGATTAACTCCCACTTGATTCAAGCGATTGTAGTACCCAGACAATCTGAGCACATGCTCACTGCTTGAGCTATTCTCCTCCATCTTTTAGCTATAGAACTTGTTGGAGACTTCATATCTCTCAACTCGGGTATTTGCTTGAAATATTAACTTCAACTCCTGGAACATCTCATATGGTCCATGACGTTCAAAACGTCTTTGAAGTCCCGATTCTAAGCCGTTAAGCATGATGCACTAAACTATCAAGTAGTCATCATATTGAGCTAGCCAAACGTCCATAACGTCTGCATCTGCTCCTGCAATAGGTCTGTCACCTAGCGGTGCATCAAGGACATAATTCTTCTGTGCAGCAATGAGGATAATCCTCAGATCACGGATCCAATCCGCATCTTTGCTACTAACATCTTTCAACATAATTTTCTCTAGGAACATATCAAAAATAAACACAGGGAAGCAACAACGCGAGCTATTGATCTACAACATAATTTGCAAAAATACTATCAGGACTAAGTTCATGATAAATTTAAGTTCAATTAATCATATCACATAAGAACTCCCACTTAGATAGACATCCTCTAATCCTCTGAGTGATCACGTGATCCATATCAACTAAACCATAACCGATCATCACGTGAAATGGAGTAGTTTTCAACGGTGAACATCACTATGTTGATCATATCTACTATATGATTCACGCTCGACCTTTCGGTCTGAGTGTTCCGAGGCCATATCTGCATATGCTAGGCTCGTCAAGTTTAACCTGAGTATTCCGCGTGTGCAACTGTTTTGCACCCGTTGTATTTGAACGTAGAGCCCATCACACCCGATCATCACGTGGTGTCTCAGCACGAAGAACTTTCGCAACAGTGCATACTCAGGGAGAACACTTTTATCTTGAAATTTTAGTGAGAGACCATCTTATAATGCTACCGTCAATCAAAGCAAGATAAGATGCATAAAAGATAAACATCACATGCAATCAATATAAGTGATATGATATGGCCATCATCATCTTGTGCTTGTGATCTCCATCTCCGAAGCACCATCATGATTACCATCGTCACCGGCGCGACACCTTGATCTCCATCGTAGCATCGTTGTCGTCTCGCCAACTATTGCTTCTACGACTATCGCTACCGCTTAGTGATAAAGTAAAACAATTACATGGCGATTGCATTGCATACAATAAAGCGACAACCATATGGCTCCTGCCAGTTGCCGATAACTCGGTTACAAAACATGATCATCTCCTACAATAAAATATAGCATCATGTCTTGACCATATCACATCACAACATGCCCTGCAAAAACAAGTTAGACGTCCTCTACTTTGTTGTTGCAAGTTTTACGTGGCTGCTACGGGCTTAGCAAGAACCGTTCTTACCTACGCATCAAAACCACAACGATAGTTTGTCAAGTTGGTGCTGTTTTGACCTTCGCAAGGACCGGGCGTAGCCACACTCGGTTCAACTAAAGTGAGAGAGACAGACACCCGCCGGTCACCTTTAAGCAACGAGTGCTCGCAACGGTGAAACCAGTCTCGCGTAAGCGTACGCGTAATGTCGGTCCGGGCCGCTTCATCTCACAATACCGCCGAACCAAAGTATGACATGCTGGTAAGCAGTATGACTTATATCGCCCACAACTCACTTGTGTTCTACTCGTGCATAACATCAACGCATAAAACCAGGCTCGGATGCCACTGTTGGTGAACGTAGTAATTTCAAAAAAATTCCTACGAACACGCAAGATCATGGTGATGCATAGCAACGAGAGGGGAGAGTGTTGTCCACATACCCTCGTAGACCGAAAGCGGAAGCGTTAACACAACGCGGTTGATGTAGTCGTACGTCTTCACGATCCAACCGATCAAGTACCGAACATACGGCACCTCTGAGTTCAGCACACGTTCAGCTCAATGACGTCCCTCGAACTCCAATCCAGCCGAGTGTTGAGGGAGGGTTTCGTCAGCACGACGCTGTGGTGACGATGATGATGTTCTACCGACGCAGGGCTTTGCCTAAGCACCGCTACGATATTACCGAGGTGTAATATGGTGGAGAGGGGCACCGCACACGGCTAAAAGATCGTAGATCCATTATGTCGAGAGGTGCCCCCCTGCCCCCGTATATAAAGGAGAAAGGGGGAGGCCGCCGGCCAAGGGAGGAGAGGCGCGCCAGGAGGAGTCCTACTCCTACCGGGAGTAGGACTCCCCCCCTTTCCATGTTGGACTAGGAGAGGAAGGGGGAAGAGGTGGAGGGGAGGAAGGAAGGGGGGTGCCGCCCCCTCTCCTTGTCCTATTCGGACTGGGGGGGAGGGGCGCGTGGCCCTGCCCTGGCCTCCTCTCCTCTCTTCCACCTAGGCCCAATAAGGCCCATTAAGTTACCGGGGGGTTCCGATAACCTCTCGGTACTCCAGAAAAATCCCGATTTCACCCGGAACACTTCTGATGTCCAAACATAGGCTTCCAATATATCAAACTTTAAGTCTCGACCATTTCGAGACTCCTCGCATGTCCGTGATCACATCCGGGACTCTGAACAACCTTCGGTACATCAAAACTTATAAACTCATAATATAACTGTCATCGTAATGTTAAGCGTGCGGACCCTACGGGTTCGAGAACTATGTAGACATGACCGAGACGCCTCTCCGGTCAATAACCAATAGCGGAACCTGGATGCTCATATTGGTTCCTACATATTCTACGAAGATCTTTATCGGTCAGACCGCATAACAACATACGTTGTTCCCTTTGTCATCGGTATGTTACTTGCCCGAGATTCGATCGTTAGTATCTCGATAACTAGTTCAATCTCATTACCGGCAAGTCTCTTTACTCGTTCCTTAATACATCATCCCACAACTAACTCATTAGTCACAATGCTTGCAAGGCTTATAGTGATGTGTATTACTGAGTGGGCCCAGAGATACCTCTCCGACAATCGGAGTGACAAATCCTAATCTCGAAATACGCCAACCCAACAAGTACCTTTGGAGACACCTGTAGAGCACCTTTATAATCACCCAGTTACGTTGTGACGTTTGGTAGCACACAAAGTGTTCCTCCGATAAACGGGAGTTGCATAATCTCATAGTCATAGGAACATGTATAAGTCATGAAGAAAGCAATAGCAACATACTAAACGATCGAGTGCTAAGCTAACGGAATGGGTCAAGTCTATCACATCATTCTCCTAATGATGTGATCCCGTTAATCAAATGACAACTCATGTCTATGGCTAGGAAACATAACCATGTTTGATCAACGAGCTAGTCAAGTAGAGGCATACTAGTGACACTTTGTTTGTCTATGTATTCACACATGGATCAAGTTTCCGGTTAATACAATTCTAGCATGAATAATAAACATTTATCATGATATAAGGAAAAAAATAATAACTTTATTATTGCCTCTAGGGCATATTTCCTTCAGCAAACGCTCGCACGCTCCTCCCCTCTCTGCCATCTTCTTCCTCCAGCTTTCCCTCGCAGCAGCGCCTCGCCGCCGCGCCATCCCACCATTCTTCACTCCGCCCCGCAGCTCTGCTGCCGCAGGGCCGTGCTCTCTTCGCCGCCGCACTCTTCCTTGCTAGCTTCTCGCCACCATGCAGTACGGCGGGGACTGGGACAACTCCAACGTCCACACGGACCACATCGAGTTCCTCCGCAAGACGCGGTGGTTGCCCGACGTGGACCAGGTGCGGGTCCGTCTTGCGCCTGCGAGGGAGATCACGCCGGAGCATGAGGAAGGCGAGCGGGTAGTCTTCCGCTCGCATTTCCTGCGCGGCATCGGCTTGCCGGCGAGCGCTTTCTTCCGCTCCTTCCTCGACTTCTATCCGCTCCAGCCGCACCACCTCACCCCGAACATAGTGGTACTGCTGTCCGCCTTCGTCACCTTGTGCGAAGGCTACCTTGGCGTTCTCCCCACCCTCGAGCTCTGGGGGGAGTTCTTCCAATCTAAGCTGGGCACCCGCATGCAGGGCGTGCCGGCCCATTGCGGCGCCTTCATCGCGATGCGGAGGCCGGCGGCCGACAACCCCTTCCCCGTCATCACGTTGATCCAGTCGGTGAAGCGCTGGCAGAAGTCATATTTCTATGTGAAGAACGTCGCCCCACAAGGCGACTATGTCAACTTGCCGGCTTACGTAGCCGGCCCGCCGTGGGAGGCTGCCCCACTGGTCCTATCGGGCCGCGTCGCTGACGCCGGCTGGAGCCGCTGCCGTCGCCCGACTGCGGGTGATGATCCAGTCGGAGGGCCTGACTGGGTCCGACTTGCTGACTGCCTTCGTCGTGCGCCGGGTGCTTCCGCTTTAGAGCCGCCCTCACCTGATCTGTCAGATGAGCGGCCAGCTCGATCCGAGCCAGATGTGCACCAAGGACATGCCGCACGACGAGGTGGCCCGCATGGTGAACTACCTTGCGAACTGCAAGCTCTCCGCAGAGTGACGGTTTGGCAAGGAGCCATATTCTCGTGCGCATCCTCCGCCCACGGTATGTTTTCTCTTTCCTTTTCTTTCCTTAGTTTTGTTGCCGAATTCCTTCTAGCCGTCTCTGACCAGTCGGGGTGCCTTGGCAGAGCTCTCTCCTTCGACCTGCAGCCGGGTCAAAGACAGAGCGCCGATTCCTCCCCGACCGGGCGGAACATGACCTAGAGGACCACGACTTGGGGGCGGCGGGCATGGAGGAAAACACCGAGATGGGTGGCGGCGAAGCGGGCGGCTCCGGTCTTGGAGCCAGCTTCGACGACTGGCCGGATGACAACGAGGCGGAAGTCGTCCCACGCTGCCAGCCGGCGTCTGGCCACGGCGCGGGTTCCTCCGCCGCGCCACCTGCTCGGGGCGGCGAGCAGAAGCGTCGTGCCGCGTCGGGCTTGTTCGGGAGCCGGCCGAAGAAGCCCAAGGGTGGGGCAGCGGCGACCAGGCGGGATGAGGCGGCCGCGAAGGCAGCCCGCTTCCGCAAGGTGGTGAAGCAGCCGCAGACGGTGTCGGCGCAAGTGCATACTCCTTTGTACATTCTTTCTTCTTCTCTTTGGTAGTTTCTGAATCCTTGTCCTTTCTCAAAAAATCAGGGCTCCGCTGTTGCTCGAGCGGGTTGCTGCCGCCTCCGTCGTTGGATCGCCGGGAGGATCCGGGAGCACCCGCCGCGTGGACCCCCGCGCCGAGCTTCAGCCGGCGATGGAGCGAAATGCGCGGGAGGAGCGGGAGGCGGAGGAGTTGAGGGCGGCTGCCGCCAAGGCAGCGCAGGAGGAGGAGGCGGCGAAGGCGCGCGCCGACGCAGCGGCCAAGGCCGAAGCGGAGGCTGCGGCCGCGGCGATGGCGGAGGGGGCCTTGCTCGTCACCCCTCTACGCGTCGCGGCGCCTGAGGCCCAGAGCCCCCGCCAGAGGAAGCCGGCGGCGATCCGCCGGGATTGGAGAGGGAGGACGACGTCGTCGTCCTGGAGAGGGAGGCGGCACCGGCCCCGCCGACTAGGGCGATCCAGGGCGGCCTGCCTAACTTGCCGGGGGCGAGCCGACCGCAAGGACGGATCTGGTGGTCCAGTCACTCTTGCACCAGCGCACGGGGAAGGCCGCATCGGAGCCGCAGAAGGCCGCGGGCTCCAGCTCGTCGGCCCAGGACATGGAGGCGGCCAGTGCCAGCTCGGGGTGGACGCTGGGTGGAGGGACGGCTGTGGTGAACGTGGCAGCACAGGACGTCCGGAACCGACTTCAATCCCAGGCTGCGGCGCTGAGGAAATATAATGACGAGTTCCTTGCGACGCGGGCGGCCATTCGGGTTAGTCTTCTTATTTTTGCCTTTTTTGATCTTGGTTTCTTCCGTGGGGGCGCGTCAGCGCACCCACTGGGTGTAGTCCCCGAGTTCCGAGTCGGCTGCTGAGCAGGCGGCTTGGAACTTCCTAGCGGGCTTTGTTTTGCTATCTTGTTCTCATTCGCTCCTCTGCCTGACTGGCAGGACTACCACAACCTCCGCACGGCTGCCTTCAACTCCCAGGCTCGGGAGCTGACCCAGAAGACTGCTGACTTATCTGAGAGCCAGGGTAAGTGCTTCGTCTTTTATCTCACGTGGGGGCGCGTCAGCGCACCCACTGGGTGTAGTCCCCGAGATTCGGGCCGACTGCTGAGCAGTCGGGTCGGATCTTCCTTGACGACTTCTTCCTTATTGCTTCTTTCTTTTCTGCCATCCCTGCAGCGGCCAACGCTAGTTTGAGGGAATAGCTGGGCGGGGCTCAGGCCGCCCTCCGCGCTAAGGAGGCCGAGCTTGCCGCCTTGGCACAGGAGCGTGACCGCCTGGCCAAGAGGTTGGCCGACCAGAAGAAGAGCCACAAGGCCCTAAAGGCGATGCAGGACAGCGAGGTCGCCCTCCAAGCCGAGTATGAGACAGAGGCGGCCAGCTGGGCTGAAGCGAAGCAGACGCTGATCAACGGCTATGGCCAGATCGAAGACTTGGTTGACGGTAGGCCGCCTTCCTCTTCGTCCTTGCTTGCCGCTTGCCGTTTTAGCTCATTTTCTGACTTGGTATTTTTCTCTTCTTTCTCTTTCTTCTTTGCGCAGAGTACTTCCCTGGCTACTCTACCGCCGCCAACCAGGTCGTCGAGGCCCACCGCGAGGCACGGAGGCAGGTTGGCGCTGAGATCGCGCCAAACGCTCGCCGGTCGCTGGAGGAGCAGCTCTTGGCGATTCAAGCCCGTCTTCAGCCGGCTCACCGCATGCTCCGCCGGCTTCAGCGTGTTGGGGCGCAGGTGTTAGCCGCCCTCTGGCCTGGTGAGGTGATTCCCCGCACCCCCAGTCGGACTGCCGACTGGCTGGAGGTGGCGGTCGGCCGCTTCGAGGCCTAGAAGGCTTCGGTGGCTCGGCCCGGCGCCAGGCGGGCGCAGGAGTTCGCCAAGGCCTGGTATCCCAAGCTGAGTCTGGACCAGCTGGCCACCTGGCAGCAGGAGGCCGACACAGAGCTGGAGCCGGCGCAGCCGGCTATCATCCAGCGGGCTTCGGCGATCGCCGACTACACCGACACCAGCGTCTTCGCTCCTGAGGTGGACGACAACGGTGTTGCCCAGCCGGAGGAGTGGTTCGGGCTGAACCCGGCAGACGGCGAGGACTCGGCGAAGGAGATCGACTCCAGCGATGATGGTGAGGAGGAGGAGGAGGAGGGTGAAGACGCCGGGCGAGATGGTGGAGCGGCCGGTCAGCCTCAGCTTGACCGTGCCTCCAGCAACAAGGCATACGCGGGTGCACCGCTTGCAGCTGGCGATGATCAAGCCGAGACCCGCCAGCCGGCCACTCCTCCAGCCGGTGGCGCCGTCTCCACCGACCAACCCGGCTCCCACACTGCGCCCTTAGGCTAGTCTGCTGCCTCTATTTTCCTGTTTTACCACTCTTGGAACAGTATTTTGTTAAGTTTGCACAATTCCACCCACTGGGTGTATTCGAACTATATTGACTGCCGGCCGGTTTGGGGCCTTATGTGTAAATATAATTATGCATGCGTTTGGCTTTCCCTTGTTCTTTGCTTTTCATCCTTCTGCTGTTTCCTTTGCCGCCCTCCCTTGGTTGCCGCCTCCCCAGTCGGACAGTTGCTCTGCAATCTGTGGCTGGAGAAGTGCTTGTCCAGTTGGGAGGGCAAGTACTCTAGCTTTGTTGGATTTTAGCGAAGTGACTGGGAGGCCGGCCAGCCGGCTGTTTTGACAGCCGGTAGGCGTGGTTGGAGGCTATCTTTGTGTTATATAAGTTCGTTAGTCCTTAGCCGTTTTTCGTGTGGGCATCCTTTCCTGCCTTTGGCTCTTGCCAGTCGGACAGTCGGTTCTTCGAGCTGGGACTTTCAACAAGAGAGGGCTCGGGTGCCGGCACACTACTCGTCTGACTTCAGGTGGAACTTTTAATATAACTTAAGGCGGCCAGTCCCCGGGCCGACTAGTCGAACCCGGTGCCAGACATAAAATCAAATGTAACAATACATTCATGAGTATGACACTCGTCATTCATAGATAAAGGAGGGCAGTCCCCGAGTGCTCCTCAGGGGGGCCGTTGTTTCATACTTAATACAAAAAGGTAGCATGATACATACTGCTTTCAACTGTAAAATCTTCTCAGGAGGTTCGCGTTCCATCGTCGCTCCGACTCCTTGCCGGAATCATCCCTCTTGCATGCTCTTGGTTTTTGTGCGTCGATCAGGTAGTAGGAGTCGTTGCCTAGTGCTTTGCTGATGACGAAAGGGCCTTCCCAAGGGGTCGAGAGCTTGTGCTGGCCGGCTGTTTGCTGGATCAGCCGAAGCACAAGGTCGCCCTCTTGGAAAGATCTTGGCTTGACCTTTCGGTTGTGGTAACGGCGCAAACCCTGCTGGTAGATGGCGGACCGGCTGAGTGCTAACAGCCGGCCTTCTTCCAGCAGGTCGACACCGTCTTCTCGCGCTTCCTTGGCCTCCGCCTCCGTGTACAAGGTGACCCAAGGCGAGTCGAACTCGATGTCAGTTGGGATGACAGCCTCGGCACCATATACAAGGAAGAACGGAGTGAAGCCGGTTGACTTGTTTGGGGTAGTACGCAGACTCCAGAGGACAGCCGGCAGCTCATCGAGCCAGCAGCCGGACGATCGCTCCAGTGGTACGACCAGTCGGGGCTTGATGCTGGAGAGGATGATTCCATTTGCTCACTCGATCTGGCCGTTTGACTGCGGGTGGGCAACGGACGCTAAGTCCAGTCGGATGCCCTGTGTCGCGCAGAAACGAGCCAGTGCTCCTTTGGCAAAGTTTGTGCCATTATCGGTGATGATGCTGTGCGGCACGCCATACCGAGTAGTGATGTCGGCAATGAATGTCACGGCAGTCGGCCCGTTCAGCTTCTTGATCGGCTTCGCTTCGATCCACTTGGTAAATTTGTCCACGGCGACAAGCAGATGTGTCAAGCCGCCGCGGGCTGTCTTGAATGGGCCCACCATGTCCAGCCCCCAGACGGCAAAGGGCCAGGTGAGGGGGATGGTCTTGAGTGCAGAAGCCGGCAGGTGTTGCTTGGAGCTGAAGACTTGGCACCCTTTGCAGTTTTTGACTATCTCTTTGGCATCTTCCAAAGCAGTCGGCCAAAAGAAACCATGGCGGAAGGCTTTGGCCACAAGTGATATTGAGGCTGCGTGGTGGCCGCGTTCGCCTTGGTGCATATCCTTGAGGATTGCCACACCTTTCTCTGGCTCGACGCAGCGCTGGAAGACTCCAGTGACGCTGCGCTTGAAAAGTTCTCTATTTACTATTGCATATGCTTCGGCTCGGCGTTGCACTAGTCTTGCCGAGATCTCATCAGCCGGCAGCTCTCTGTTGACTAGGAAGTTGAGGATGGGCTGGGCCCATGATGGAGCTGTGACTTCTTCTACTGTCAGTATGGCCACTGTGACTCGGGTCGGTGGGTTGGGTGGCGGGGAACTGGAGTCGGCCACCGCTTCTTGTGTCGCTGCAATCCCCGGGCCGACTGCTGCAGTCCCCGGGCCGGGTTCTGAAGTCTCCGAGCCGGGTGCGACTACGGCAGTCCCCGGGCCGGTTGTCGAAGTCCCCGAGCCGCCTGCTGGGTTCCTCCAGTCGAATCCGGCTGCATCGGGGGCAGGCGGTACGAAGATAGAGTCCGACTCTGGAGACGGCTTGATAGACGGTTTGAGGAGGCGCTGGAGAGAGACACCGGTTGGTATAGCCTGTCGGGTGGAGCCGATCCGTGCCAGGGCATCTGCTTGGTCGTTGTCGGCCCGTGGCACGTGAAGGAACTCGCACCCTTCAAAGTACCCACTGATCTGCTGGACGAGGAATCGATAGCTTGCCATGTTTGCATCCTTGGCGTCCTAGTCGCCAGATGACTGCTGGACCACCAAGTCTGAGTCGCCATAACATAGGATCCGGTGTATGCCGAGCTCTTTGGCTAGCCGGAGCCCGTGTAGGAGCGCCTCGTATTCAGCCACATTGTTGGAGGCGGCGAAGTGGATTTGCAGCGTGTATCTGAGCTTGTCGCCTTTAGGAGAGGTGAGGACGATGCCGGCTCCCAAGCCGGTGCGCATCTTGGACCCGTCGAAGTGCATCCGCCAATGAGTAGAGTCGGGAGCCGGCGGTAGATACTGGGTCTCGGCCCAGTCGACGAGGAAGTCGGCCAATGCTTGGGACTTGATGGCGGTGCGGGGCTGCTAGAAGATTGTGTAAGGCGCCAGCGCAATGGCCCATTTAGCCACCCGGCCGGATGCATCCCGGCTGCCTATGATCTCGGCAAGTGGGGCGGTGCATACGACCGTGATGGGATGCTCTTGAAAGTAGGGCTTCAGCTTCTTGGCGGCGAAGTACACTCCATAGCACATCTTCTAGTAGTGTGGGTAGTTTTGCTTTGAGCTGGATAGTACTTCACTTAGATAGTATACCGGCCTCTGGACTAGCTGGGCTCGGCCTTCTTCTGGGCGCTGGACCACGACGACTGTACTGGCCACTCGGCTAGTTGCGGCAATGTAGAGGAGCATGGGCTCCTTCTCAGTCGGCGCCGCCAGGACAGGTGGAGTGGTCAGCATCTTCTTCAACTCATGGAAGGCTTGGTCTGCTTGGTCATTCCACTCAAAATGAGTGGATTTCTTCATGAGTCGGTACAGGGGGAGAGCCTTCTCTCCTAGCCGGCTGATAAAGCGGTTTAGGGAGGCCAGGCACCCAGTGAACTTCTGCACGTCTCGCAACTTGGTGGGAATCTCCATTCTCTCAATGGCCTTGATCTTCATAGGGTTGCACTCAATGCCGCGTTGGGAGACCAGAAAGCCTAGAAGCTGGCCGGCTGGTTCTCCGGACACGCATTTCTCGGGGTTGAGCTTGATCTGGAATCGGCGCAAGTTGGCAAATGTTTCTTTGAGGTCCTCCAGCAGGGTGCCGCGCTTCTCTGTCTTCACCACAATATCGTCTACGTAGACGTGGGCATTTCTGCCGAGTTGCTTGAGGAGGCATTTCTGCATGCAACGCTGAAAAGTGGCACCGGCATTCCTCAAGCCGAATGTCATAGTCAGGTAACAGAAAGCTCTGAATGGTGTGATGAAGGTGGTCTTCAGGCGGTCTGCTGGGTCCAACTTAATCTGGTGGTATCCTGAGTAGGCACCCAAGAAACTCAACAGCTCGCATTGGGCTGTGGAGTCTATCACTTGATCAATCCGTGGCAAAGCAAACGGATCTTTGGGGCAGGCCTTGTTGAGGCTAGTGTAGTCTATACACATACGCCATTTGTTGTTCTTCTTCAACACCAAGACTGGGTTGGCAAGCCACTCTGGAAAAGCCACTTCCATAATAAAGCCGGCGGCAAGGAGCCGGGCTATCTCTTCTCCCACGATTCTTCTCTTCTCTTCTGACAGTCGGCGGAGAGGCTGCTTGACCGGCTTCGTGTCGGCTCGGACGTGTAATTTTTGCTCGGCGAAATCCTTCGGAACACCCGGCATGTCCTTTGGGGACCATGCAATGATGTCTCGATTCTCATGGAGGAAGTCGACGAGCTCGCCTTCCTATTTACTGTCCAGGTTTGCACCGATGACTGCGAACCTCTCCGGGTTCTCCGGGTCCAGAGGTACCTTCTTCGTCTCCTTGGCCGGCTGGAAGGAGCCCTGTGCATCATTCTCCTTGGGGTTGGGGGACAAGGCCGGCTGCTTGCCGGCCATGGACATAACTCGATGCAGCATCTTCTTCTCTTCTTCCACTACGAGGGACTCGGCCAGTCGGCTGCTGGCCGCAGCGCACTCGATGGACTTCTTGTAGTCGCCGGCCACAGTGATGATCCCCTTCGAGCTCGGCATCTTCATCTTCAGGTAGGCGTAGTGGGGCACAGCCATGAACTTGGCCAGAGCAGGTCGGCCAAGCAAGGCGTGGTAAGGGCTTTCCAGATCCACTACCTCGTACCAGATTGCTTCTCGGCGAAAGTGATCCTTGTCTCCGAAGAGAACATCCATCTTGATCTTGCCGATCGGGGAATAGGACAGGCCGGGTACGATGCCATGGAAAACGGTTCGGCTCGGCATGAGCTGCTTCGCCTTGAGGTTCAACTTCTCCATGGTGTCGTGGTACAGTATGTTGATACTGCTTCCGCCATCAATCAGAACGCGGGAGAATTGGGCAGCCCGCCTCTCTGTCGCGAGGGTGACATCCAACACCAATGCGTAGGAGCCAGGGGACGGCATCACCTCTGGGTGATCGGCCCGGCTCCAGTTGATAGGTCTTTCAGACCAATGCATGAACTCGGGGTTGCTGGAGGCGACTGTGTTGACCTCTTGGTGCTGTCGGCGCCGGCTGCGCTTGTCTTCGACTTGGCTCGTGAAGACAACGTAGGCGGCGTGCTCATCACGGAACTCATCTTGAATGGCTCCGACTGCTGGTCGAGCAGCCGACTGCTGGGGGGCTGGAGGCGGCGGGCCGGGAGGCGGAGGCGGTACCAGCCCCTAGCCCTTGGAGATCCGTGTGAGCCAATGGCACTTTCGGGCTGTGTGGTTGGACGGCTTTGCGCCGCTGTGGAACTTGCAGGGGGCATCGAGAGTCTGCTCGTAGGAGAAGGCCGGCTGCCAAGCCAGCCTGCCGCCCTTCTTTTTGGGAGCGGGCCGTTCTTCGGGCTGCTCATCTTCGACTGTGGCCACCTGCCGACTGGTGGAAGGCGGCATTGGGGCCTTGCGCTTGTGGTCATTTTGGTAGGGGCGCCGATTGGAGTCGCCAGCCGGCGTCTTAGGAGCCGGAGCGAGCACCTTCCCAGTGGCGTCCACTCGGAGCTCGGTCTTCATCGAGGAGTCGGCTGTGGCGTACTTGTCTGCAATGACCAGCAGCTCGTCGAGGGTAGCCGCCTCATCGCAGAGGAGTCGGTGCTTGAGGAGGGTGCCCTCTCGGCACCCGGCGGTGAAGTATTCGATGGCTTGAACCTCATGCACCCCCTCGCAGGAGTTGCGGAGCTCGGCCCACCGCTTGAGGTAGTCGCGGGTCGACTCGTTGGGCCCTTGGACGCATAGGGAGAGCTGGCGGGGCTTGGGAGGCCGCTTGTACGTGCTGGTGAAGTTGCGGACGAAGACTTCCATGAAGTCCAGCCAGCTGTTGACGCCTTAGGGCTTGAGGCTGTTGAGCCAGGTGCGTGCCGTGCCTTGCAGCATGAGGGGGACGTACTTCACGGCTACACGCCTGTTGCCGTTCGCGATACTGACAGCGGTGGAGTAGTCGATGAGCCAATCTTCCGGCTTCACATAGCCGTTGTACTTGGGCATGTCTCTGGGGAGCGAGAACCCTTTGGGGAAGGGCTCGTCGCGAATGCGGGGGCCAAAGCATGGCGGGCCGACATCGTCTTCTTCTTCTTCTAGCGCCAGGGATCGAGCTAGGCGCTCGATCCGGTGGCGGGCGTCGTTCTCGCCGACTCCTTCATGATGGCCTAGTCGGCCGCCGAGAGTCGGATGTGTGACAGGTGGCGGGGTGGGATATCTCTCCCCCCGAGGCGGGGGTGGAGGCGGATTGCCTTGGCGCTCCACCGCTCGAGGGCAGCCTTCCGCGTCGCGTTCGAGGGTGATCCGAGTCCGGCTGCGGCTAGCAGCCGGCTCCTTGTCTTTTCTTGCGCGGGCGCCGCTCGCAGTCGCCGACCGGGATGTCGCGGCGTGCTCTCGGCGTGGGGGAGGACTCTCAGCGCGGGCGCCGGCTTCATGCCGTTCTGCGGCCGCGTCGATCAGCTGCTGGATGCGCCTTGTCACGTAGGGGAGCTCATCAGCCCCCAGCCCATTTAGCTCTTCAGCGGCCGCCTGAGCGGCTCGCAGATTCTCGAGCGGGGTGGCGTAGACGGGGCGGTCTGCCCCCAGCATGCTGGCGATGGCCGCGCCGCGCTTTTTGACGAAGCCGGCTCGGCTCGGCCCGCCATGAGGCGGCGTACCGAAGGCGGCGGTCGACTTCGCGCTGGTGGGCCTCGGTGAGGCGTCTCATGCAGGCTATCTTCTGGCCCTCCGCGATGAGGGCCAGGCGGTGTGCCTCCAGGGTCTCGGCGTCGGCGTCGGCCGGGATGGGGACGGACAACTCATGCATCGCCGTTTGCAGGGCGTCGTGGGCGTTCTCGCCCGAGTCGGCGACGTGGCTGATGACCAGCACCTCAGTGACAGCGCTGCTGCCGCTGTCAGCTCGGGGGAGAGGGTCATTGAAGACTACCACGTCGGAGGGGTAGGCGTCGAGCGATGCCGTGTCGGAGTCGACAAGCATCAGGTCGGTGGAGCCGACCGACTCCAAGTCTACAGCAAGCTCGCTGGAGACGTGAAGTTGGTCGAGGAGGCTGACGAGGCGACTCTCGGGGTAGTCCGTGCCCGCGTCGAACGCGGGCTCGTCGGAGATGCGAGTCTCGCCAAGAAGATCGGCGAGGCAGCTCGCAGCGCAGGCGTCGTCAACGCCCTGCAGCGCGTCGAGGCAAGCGCCATCGGGTGCAGCAGGCTGGCTGCGCTCGCGGGGGAGAAAAAGGGTTCCCGTCCAGAACAGGTCTCCGGACGACGGTGCACCTGGCCCCACGGTGGGCGCCAAATGTCGTGTGGTAGGTGCGACATATGCCAACGGGTGGCTTATCATTGTGGGAGCCAGTAAGACGTCGCCGGTGCCTAGAAACGGGATGAGGTGAAGACATGCACGCCGGCGAATCTTACCCAGGTTCGGGGCTCTCCGTGGAGATAACACCCCTAGTCCTGCTCTGCGGGGTCTCCGCATGATCACTAGATCAATACAAGTAGCTACAAGTGCTCCTTGAGCTGTCTGGCTAGAGGAAGAAGAAGGGCAAGGCTAGCTCTCCTCTTCTCTCTATGTGGTGTGTGAAACTCTATGAGATCAACCCTTTGCATGGGTGTCTTGGGGGTTTATATAGGCCTACCCCCCAGGGGTACAATGGTAATCCGGCTGGGCGCGGGTCCCAGCCTTCAGTGTCCATGCTCGCCGGCTTCTCCGCCGGTCATTGGGGCCCGCCGACTGGTGGGTCCCGCCGGCTGCCGGCTTCTTGGCCGGCACGCCGGCCCCACCGCTTGGGGGCTTTGTCGGCGGCTGGTTACTGTTGCCTCGCTTCTGATGACGAGGGCTTTGTCGAGGTAAGCGTGGCTACAGTGTCGCCGCCTTGCGAGCTCTCACTATAGCCTTACCTCGTCTCGTCTCCTTAATGGGGCGAATGCTTCGAGGGAGGGAGGTAGCTGGCTATTGGGAGCCGGCCACATCCCTGGCCGACTGAGGAGGCCGGGCCGTCTTCATATGTCTCTCTGGCAAAGGGGCCCGCCACCCACGGGCCGTACTGGCACCTGTCGTGGGTGACATCGAGGCCAACATGGCTACAGTGCTGCGCCGGACAGGGAATGGCTGGCCTGTACGGTGCCCTGTGGTCATACCTGTTCCGGGATTCGGGGGTAGTGGGCTGTACTGCGGCCACGCCCCATCCTATCACCGTTATGTGGGTACAGTCTTTGTGGGTGCAGTCTTGGCCGGATTCTGGGAGCCGACTTTCTTCATGACCGGCTTCCGGGAGTCGGCTTTCTTCATGGCCGGCTTCTGGGAGTCGGTCCTCTTGGGGCCGGCTCTCTGGAGTCGACTATCTTGTATCTTTCTTGGGGGAGGTTTCTGAGACTGGATCGCCTTCTGGGAGTTGGCCCTAGGGATAGCCGGCCGGGGGAAGGCGGCCCTATGCTTTGTATGCTTGAAGGCTTGAATGGCCTGGTAATTTTTCGAAGAGCCAGGGGGAGTCAGTCAGGCTACCCGTGGCCATTTACTCCGACACCGAGCTCCTCCTTGGCCCGCTCCAGCCTCTGCTTGAGTCCGGAGACTTCGGCAGCGTGTGAGGTCGCGGCCAGCAATGACGCCTGCTCATTCATACAAGACAAATTTGTTAGTTTCCTGCAGAAATGAATTGATCCTCTATCCGGCCTTTCTTTCCAAACACCGGACAGTGTCTCAGGGGCTACTGTCTATATTGGGATTTTTTCTTTTGCGTCGCTTACCTCAAAACCTGTCAGCAGGCTGCTGCAGGCTTTGGTTAGTCCGCTCTTAACTGGCTGAAGCCTCTCAATCACCGTACCCATAAGGATACGGTGTTCCTCCACAATGGAAGCGCCTCGCAGCGCTTCCATAAGATTGTCCGGTGCCCCTGGTTGGAAAGAGGTCACCGGTGGGATAGGCACACCTCCGTCTTTCAAAGGAGGCTGCACGCCGGACTTCGGAGCCGTGTAGGTCTCCGGAACCGTATCCGGATGGGGGCCAAACTGAACATGGCCCCCATCGCTAGTCTCCATGGGATCTGCTCCCCCATGTGTCCGGTGGTCGAGGTTTTGCCCTCTGGCTCCACCCTGACAGCCTCCTGAGACTCCCCCTGGCCTGGGAAGATCCTTCGCGATAGCACCTCGGCGTCGCCCTTGGTCGTGGGAGAGTAAGCGGCCAGTGGTGACTCGCTGGCCATCGCCTTCGAATCCAACGAGCCTCTTGAGGAGGATCGCTGGGAGCAATCGTGGGCCGGATTGCAATAACATAATTAACCATATTAATACCATAAAGAGGGGAAGCCGGATATAGGGATGCATCTTTAGTACTTATGATGCGGCTAGGGGCTTGCTTC
>NC_057799.1:407731560-407732262 GCF_018294505.1 Triticum aestivum | reverse complement strand
GTCGCTCTGGGCTGCTGTCGACGTCCCACGGGGAGTTATCCGCGAGGGGGGCCCTTCCCCCTCTTGGGCGCCTCCGCCTCCAGATTTGTGGAGGCCGCCCTCTTCTTCCTCTCCCCGTCTAGGGGAGAGTTGCTTTCCTCCTCCTCGTCATCATCTTCGGCGGCAGATGAGTGAGTCTTGTCTTTGAACATCACGTCCGAAGTGCCCTTACAGCGGGGGCCACCCCGGCCCCCCTTGGCCTTCTTCTTGGCCTTCTTCTCCGGCGGCTGATAGGGCGCCGGGACCAGCATCTTCGCCAGGAGCGGGCACTACTGGAATTTGCTTATTTGCCGTCTGCCTATTCTTTGCCGTCTGCTGGCGGACGGCAAAGAAGGTCTTTGCCGTCAGCTTGCAAAAAACGGACGGCAAAGAACTGGCTGATGGCAAAGAATGTCTTTGCCATCAGCCAATTCTTTGCCGTCTGCTGGCGGACGGCAAAGAGAGAGGTGGGCCCCACTAGCGAGCTGCTTAGAAAAAAACCTAACGGCCCCCCTCTTTGCCGTCTGCTAGCAGACGGCAAAGAGCAAAAAAGCGGACGGCAAAGGGGGGCGGATGGCAAAGAGATAACCTAACTAACGGCCGTCCCCCCACCCCGCTCTCTCCCTCACTCTCTCTCTTTCCGTCCTCCCCACCCCGACGACCACCGCCACCCGCCGCCGCTCC
>NC_057799.1:407717072-407730447 GCF_018294505.1 Triticum aestivum | reverse complement strand
GACCCTGACACAGCACCCCGACCCCGACACGACACCCACGACACCAGAGGCCGACGAGGTCATATATTTGTGAATTATGAGTTAGGTCATATATTTGATGCCACTCAACCCTATGAGCCCGTCATTGATTATAGTGATGATGATGATTATGCATTTATTGATGATAGTGATCGAGATTATTAGTAGTGTCAGGTATTCAATTTTTTTATGTTGTACTTGATGATGATACATAAGTGATACACATATTATTAGTCATGTCGGTATTTTTTTATGTTGTACTAATTTCGTTTACTCTTTGCCATGGCAGGTGTTGAAAGATGGTGGGCGCTGGTCGGGAGTGCTCCGAGGCCCCTTCTTCGTCGGCGCGTGGTGGGAGGTCTTCCATTCCACACGCACCTCTCCGCCGAGCGTTGCTGGATAGTATGGCGACACCACCGGGCCCTTCTTCATCGACAGCGGTGCCCAGCAGGGGACGAGGTAAGGAAGGAAGAAGAGAGGAGTTGGAGCACGTGGTCGCGGGAGAGGAGGTAGGGTGACTGCTAGGGCGCCTTCCTCGCCGCCACCCCCAGCTGTTTCACCCGAGCACGTGGCTGCTAGGGTGGACTCGTCCGAGGAGGAGGCTACATGGACTCCGGTCCACGAGCCTTCGGCCCACGAGCCTCGGGTCGACGCGCCTTCGGCCCACGAGCCTTGGGTCGACGCGCCTTCGGCCCACGAGACCCCGGAGGAGCACACGTCTAGATGGGGTACCTGGCCGGATGAGCCTGAGGGCCCGAGTGGCCATGCTGATGATGGCGGGGAGCCGACTGATATTGAGGAGGAGGGGGCACCGTCTACCAGCGTGGTTGTACACGGCTCCCGTCTGTGCCGGCGACCCGCGAGCAGAGGTGGTTGATTTTCCCTGGTGGGGAGAGGTAAGTGCATTTAATCCTTTTGTACCTTCTGCATTCATGTTTCTTCAAATATCCAATGCGTTGGCCTTGTCATGCTGTAGGGGTTGGGACCACCATCATAGTGTCCGCCGGCCCAACTCCGTCCTTGGAGTGCTTTGCTGGCAAAACTTCCCGGGGTTTGTCACGTTGCCTGGTGAGGGTCGGCTTCCAGAGCTTGGATTGAGCTGGGAGCACTACTTGGCTGCCCCGGCCTCGCCGGGTGAGATTATCGACGGTGTCTTGTGCGACACGAGGGCAGATGTGGTGATCAGAAAGTTCTGGGTAATTTCTCCTTTACACATTTAAAAATCTTCAACTAGCTAGTTATTAATTGTACTAATCAATATTGTCTCATTTGATTGCAGCCATTCCATAGGTGTGAGGAGGGATACGAGGAGGAGGCGGCAATTGTTATCGAGAACGTCTACAAGCGCCTACTACAGAACTTACGGCACGAGGCTCGGGTGCAGGCTGTTCGAGACTACTACGCCTTGCGTGGTATCAAGAAGCCCAAGCCGGCGTGCCGCGATAAGTTCCTGAGTAAGGAGCAGTACATGAAGGTAATTCTTAAGGCCTTGTACTTACTTCCTTCATTTAGTAATTCATAGCCGTAGCGCTCAAGTTTCTATTTGCTAACTTAGGCGCCTCCGAGATGGTGTGCGGACCGGATGGATTGTTGGGAGGTGTTGGTTAATGAGTGGTGCTCAAAAGAATGGCTAGTCGTCCACAACGCGGCCAAGGACAAACATGCCCAAATTGAAGGTGTGCCACACCATCAAGGCAGCTCCAACTTATATCAGTTCGGGCGGAACTGGGTATGTGGTTTGCTTCATGATTCATGCAATTCATTCATCATGCTATCTTGAGCCCTTTAATTACTAATTTACTTTGTTTCTCTCTTTCAGGCACGCTACAATAAGGCGGATAAGGTGCCAGAGGTGTACGACCTGTATGCCATGGCCCACACTGCCTCTTTCAAGAAAGTCAAGGCGTTCTCTCCGTCTGACCTCGATGATGCAAACAACTTCACCAACATCTCCTCCCATGATAAGCTCGTGAAATATAGAGATGAGGGGAAGGCGAGGAAAGGGGAGGACTTTAACCGAGCCAGGGTCCCATTGATCCAGAGCTGGTGATGATATCTGGTGGCGACAGGTCCCATGGCTCCATAGCCATTGGAGATGGACTTATCCGTTGTCCTAGCACCCTCCCGGAGATCAAGGCGCGCCAGTCGAGCTCCGCTCCTGAGATAAGGCCTCGTGAACAGCCAGTCCAACTCATCATCAAGGTTAGTTATACGTACTCAGTTATCTTTCTCCATTACATTGTCTGTGCTTCCATCAATGATTACAAATGGTAACGAGGAGTGGTGTTGCAGGCTGCTATACAGAGTGAGAGAGATAGAATGGAGAAACTTCTGGCGGAGGCAGCGGAGAGGCAGCGGGAGTTGGAGGAGAGGACGATAACGATGTTGGAGGAGGAGAGGGCACGGAATGACATGCAGGCAAGGGCCATGTACGAGCTCCTTGTGGTAAGTTTCTTCTGCAGATTAGCCAAAACATCCATGTAGTGTTTGTCTCATTACTAACTAGTATGACTGAGTCGTCAAAACCAAATGTGCAGTCTGTGTGCGAGAAGACCGGTCAGACCGCTCCGTCGATGCCAGTGATTGCTCCTGGGACCACGGTGAGTTTAATTTGAATGGACATTACTTGCTAGTCTTAACATTTGAGTGTCATCATGCTAACGAGACATTGGAAATGATCTTTGGTGCAGCGTAACTCCAGACAAGCATCGCACGATCCTTCCCCAGCTACCGGCACGAGCCTGCCCGCTCCTACACCTCCATGATCATGGTAAGTTTCTCTAGTGTTTTTCCTAACAAATGCATAAAGACCTAGACTTAGCCTTATTTCCTCCAAAATGCTTACCACAATGACCTAGACTTAGCTTTATTTCCTCCAAAATGACTTAATAAGCTTACTGACCTCCAAAACCATCCATTTTACCTAAGTTAGCTCTAAAACGATCTATACTTAGCTTTGTTTCCTCCAAAATGACCAAAGTTAGCTCTAATATGCTTAGTTAACTAGGTTTGCTCAATAATGACATGTACTTAGCTTACTTATGTCAAAAATGGCATATTAGCTTAGTTAGCTCATAAACGATCCATTTTACCTAAGTTAGTTCTAAAATGATCCATTTTACCTTAGTTAGCTCATAAACGATCCATTTTACCCAAGTTAGCTCTAAAATGACCCATTTTACCTTACTTAGCTCATAAATGATCCATTTTACCCAAGTTAGCTCTAAAATGACCCATTTTACCTTACTTAGCTCATAAATGATCCATCTTACCTAGGTTAGCTCTAAAATGATGCATTTTACCTAAGTTAGCTCATAAGCGATCCATTTCACTTAGGTTAGCTCATAAACGATCCATTTCACCTAAGTTAGCTCACAAATGATCAATTTCACCTAAATTAGCTCATAAATGTCATATATTCTTCTTCTTCATTTTCTTCTTCTTCTTCTTCTTCTAATCTTCTTCTTCTAACTTTCTTATTTCCCATTTTGCAGAATTCATTCGCTTCACGGAAGCTAGCATAGATGGAGTGCTTGTTTGGATGAACTATGTTTCTTTTGTATCGATGAACTATGCATGTATGGTAGGATGACACTATTGTAATATGTATGGTTGGATGCATGTATGTGGAACTTGCTATGTATGGTTGATGGAACTATGCATGTATGATGAAATTATATGTGTTGGATATCTCATATGTTTGCTATGAACTTGCCGTGTTAAAAATATATATGTATCATCTATTTGCTGTGAAAATGGTTGGGTATAAGAAAAAACAGAAAAAAGAGGCAATGCAGGCTCTTTCCGCCTGCCACCGACGGCAACGGGCTCTTTGCCGTCTGCGGCGGACGGGAAAGAAGCCACGTGGCAACCACCTGTGCTTCCTGGCAGCTGACCCATTTGGTCAGTTTTCCTACAGTGGCAGATGGCAAAGGCTTGATGCTCTTTGCCGTCAGCCACGGACGGCAAAGACTACCGTTAGCCACCAAACGGACTAACAGCGAATTTATTGCCGTCGGCTTTCTTTGCCGTCTGCCGCTGATGGCAAAGGCCCCTTTGCCGTCCGCTTCAAAAAGCAGACGGCAAAGAAGCTCTTTACCGATGCCTACTTTGCCGGAGCCTTTTGCCGTCCACGGCAGACGGCAAAGGCCTTTGCCGTCCGCCATCCTTGCCTTTGCCGTCTGCCGTGGCAAACGGCAAAGTAGCTGATTCCTATAGTGGGGATGACTGGTTCTTCGAGCAGCGGAGCTGAACATTGAATCCGCTCCGCCTTCTCTATCCATACCTGAAAGGATAAATTAGCAAAGTTTAGCTACCCTCCTTGGACAAGCAAGTAGAGGGTACGCCTTGAGATGTGAAGGACTTACCGCATTGGCGGGGTGGGCAACATCGTGCCCACGGTCCGAGTCTATGGCCGGCAGCTTCTCGTCGCCCTTGAAGAGCAGCTTCCAGGCATCTTCGTGAGTGGTTCCGAAGAGCCTCACTAAGGTTTGGTGCTTCTCCGGATCGAATTCCCATAAAGGGGAGGTTCGGCTTTGGCAGGGGAGGATCTGGCGAACTAGCATAACCTGGATCACGTCGATGAGCTTGATGTTTCTCTCCACCATTCTTTGGATGCGCGTTTGTAGTGCCATCAGCTCATCTGGCGAAGACCAATTTGGGCCCTTCTCCATCCAGGAGGTCAGCCGCATTGGAGCTCCGGACTTGAATTCGAAAGCCGCGGCCCAGGTGGCGTCACGGGGCTCTGTGATATAGAACCACAGCTTCTGCCACTCCTTGACAGTCTCCACAAACGTGCCTTTGGGCCATGTGACGTTGGGCATCTTGCTCACCATGGCTCCTCCGCACTCCACGTGTTGGCCGTCCACCACCTTTGGCTTCACGTTGAAGATCTTGAGCAACAGCCCGAAGTGGGGCTGGATGCGGAGGAAAGCCTCACACAAGACAATGAATGCCGAGATGTTGAGGAAAGAGTTCGGGGCTAGATCATGGAAATCTAGCCCATAATAGAACATAAGTCCGCGGACGAAAGGGTGGAGAGGAAACCCTAGCCCACGGACGAAATGACGGAGGAACACCACCCTCTCGCTGGGCTTTGGTGTAGGGATGACTTGCCCCTTGGCCAGAAGCCGGTGGGCAATCTCCTTCGCCAGATACCCGGCCTCCCGAAGCTCGGCGATGTCCTTCTCCTTGACGGAGGAGGCCATCCACTTGCCTTGCCCTCCAGAGCCGGACATGGTTGAGTGCTTGCTTGAGGTGGAAGAGACGAGAACTTGGGTGCTGGAGCTCGAGAATGGAAGGGCAGAGGAAGAAAGAAGGCGTGGGTGAAGGAAGGAATCCTTATCCCCTTATAAAGGCAGTGAATATCGAACACCTCCCCACTCTCCTTAAAACTCGCCTATTCCCAAGGGCTGTGCAAATGGCACGGTTGGATTACCCACGCCCGTATTGATGAGAATCCCGCAATAAGGGGACACGATCTCTGCTTTGACAAGACGTGCCAATGGAAACCACATCTCGAAACGTGGAACGGCAGACGAAAACGGTTCGAAATAATGACCGGGCAGACGTGATGTCATCTTGCAAAAAGTTGTCAGCGGATGGGACTCGTGAAATATTATACTCTCTACGGCTCTGTGTGTGGTACTTGTGTTGCAGATCCGAACACGCTTGTTGCGTCTGAAGACTATCCTGGAGTATTCGGAAAGGGGAACCCACCTTGCAATGCCGAAGACAATCTGCGCGCCGAAAATCTCGTCATTGAGGCCTGGTTCAGGGGCTACTGAGGGAGTCCTGGACTATGGGGTCCTCGGGCGTCCGGCCTGTTGTACATGGGCCGGACTAATCGGCTGTGAAGATGCAAGACCGAAGACTCTCTCTCCCGTGTCTGGATAGGACTCTCCTTGGCGTGGAAGGCAAGCTTGGCGACCAAATATGAAGATTCCTTTCTCTGTAACCGACTTTGTACAACCCTAGTCCCCTCCGGTGCTATATAAACCGGAGGGCTTAGTCCGGAAATAGATACAGTCATACAGGCTAGACTTCTAGGGTTTTAGCCATTACGATCTCGTGGTAGATCAACTCTTGTAATACTGATATTCATCAAGATCAATCAAGTAGGAAGTAGGGTATTACCTCCATAGAGAGGGCCCGAACTTGGGTAAACATTGTGTCCCCCATCTCCTGTTACCATTGACCTTAGACGCACAGTTCGGGACCCCCTACCCGAGATCCGCCGGTTTTGACACCGACAGGGACCTCTGTGCTGCTACTGCCATGCGGCAGGACATGTCGGCTGCTTTCGCGGGGAGGCGGGACATCTCTCGTGCTTCCACTTCCATGCTCGCCTCTCCCTGGTGGTAATCCCTCGACCTAGAACTCATGCTGGCCATGGCAGACGCAAGGGAATGATGCTGAATGACTTGTTTGTTTTTGTCGATGAGGAGTTGAGGAGGAATGTGCAGTCATTTTGGCATAGTAGTATTTATAACCGAGTACTAATACGCTCCTAAGTGGGAAACTGTTTAGGCTGTGATCGGTGTGAACAGGTCTGCAATTAAATATAGCGTGGTTGTAATTTGGAATGTGACGAGACGCAAGCTGAAAATTTATTGACGGTTCTAGTTTCGAAGTGCGTCACTATTCCCGGATGGCGTAACGTGGGCACGTGTTCTCGGCCGTGGTGTAGCAGTTTTGTAATATGCCATGGTACTTCTTTTTCTATTGTTGTGTACATGCAATAACTAGCACCGTCGGATACATATCTTACGGTTATTGGGGCGTTCAACAGGAATAGCCTCGTGGCGAGCTATAGACTAGTCTTTTTTCACACGCATTACATCCACACATATCTTCTCTCTCCCTCTTTCCCACGCACACACCTAGTCTCTCGGGACTTCTCGCATGCACCATCTCTAGCTCCCTAGGTCGATGCCACCCACATACACTTGTACTCTGAGTTTAGTACGTTATACACGAAGAGAAGAGGTGCACGCACACACTCGTCCTCTCTCTCACACAGGCATCTGTAGCTACAGATTGTAGTGTTCTCAACCATCCAATTGGCTCTATCATAGGTTCCCATTGCTCCTTGGCCTTGAGATTGAGAAGTTTAAAATGCGGAGGCTAAGCTGGAGACGCGAGGTTTTGGTTAATGTGTGGACCGCACATGGCACCAACACGACACGAGCTTCGTCTGCCTGGTGCGCAGTCGGGTGAGTACTAATAGTAGTAGTACTACTTTGATGTGTCGCATCAACTCGCACAAGTATGCAACACTTCTTGAAACAAGCATATGAGCTGCTTATACTTCTTACCCAAAGGATCTTTATATCCAACAGACGCAAAATATCCATTCGACTGTTGGAAATTACTTTAACTGCTGATCTGATGTCGAAGTAATTGCTGCATCGCCACCAAAACCCTCCATCTCTTAAGCTAAAGTAGACCGAGCTAACCCCTATATTAGCATATTACTAAGATAAACAGAAGGCACTGTAGAATAATTTAGGAGGCGAGCTTGTCAATCTGAATGTGGAGGGACACCGTCCTCGACAACCCAGCCCCGGCCAGCAGCTTGGGCGGAACTATGAAGAAGGTCAGCTCCTGCACGGCGACTTCGCTAGGATCCTTGCTACTAGTCACCTCGATTTCCACCTTGACGGCGTCGGCCCTGCCTTTGGGCTCCCCCGGTGGGCCGTTCGCCCATAGCTTGGCCGCGTAGTGCGGCAGTGGGGACGCCCCCGCTCTGATGCAGACAACCGACACGGTGATAGGCGCGCCGATGTCGAGCACGCCGCCGACCAAGAAAATCACGCGATCGTCCTCCTTCGCGAACAGCAAGAGCCGTGGCTCCAACACTGGCACTTGTAGCTGGAGCAACTTGCCGTACTGGATCCTGTGCACGGGCATGGGATGCACGATGCTGATGTGGTGGAGAGCGCCGGCGGCGGGCCTTCGTAGCCGCAGATGGGCACAGGGCATTTGTAGGGCGCGAGCGGACACACGCTCTGGTGATCGGCGAGCTACACCTTCACCGAGGAGAGGATGGCGTCCATCGCCGTGTTCCGCACGTTGAAGCCGCCGCCGCGCTCGCACTTCTGGCACTGTCGCTGGTTCCCGGGGCGCTCGTCGCGGCAGTCCGCGCAGGCCAGGTGCCCTCCCTTGCACTACACAAATCAATCGAATAGCACATCAATCAAGAAACCTGCACCTTGCTCGATCAGCCGAACGGACGAGGTGTATTCGAACCTCATACACTAGAGGCTTCAAGGGGCGGAGGCACAAGGGGCAGTGGAGCAAGGTGAGGTCCATAGAGACCATAGAGAGCTCCATCGTCGGGTCCTGCTCCGTCGGCATGATCTCGCCCTCCTCGTGCACAAACATCTCTCGCTTTAGGGCTGGGGCATTTACAAAGTTTTACCATCACATATTCATACTACTTTAAGGTGCATTAAATCAACACATGCAAGTATCAAAAGGAAAGTCACGGCATGCATGCATTGTAATTAATGCATTGGTAAACACAAATTATTGAAATATATCGAGTGCACTGCTTTGATGTGTTGCGTCAACTCGTACAACAAGGAGAAGTTTGATTACAATGCCCTCTCCCTCGCCCATGAGCGTGGTGGCTCGCAGGACTAGGAGAGGCTTTCGCTACATGCTCTCCCTCCCGCACGCGGTGGACATGCAGCAGTTCATTCGGTGTCAGATGGCCAGAAGCATACTAGTAGAACTCCACTGCAGTAGTACCATCATTGTTCGACTTCCCGAAGAGGCGAAGAGCCAAGCGCAACCCGGACGCTCGTGTGGCAGTTTCATGTGTAGGGGAGGTAGTATAGTGACATAGTCTAGGATAGCGTGTACCGTGCCTCTAAGGTTAAAATCGTTGGAGTCGGCTCCATGCTATGAGGCCGTCTCGAAGCATTTTTTGATTAAAATAATCTTCTGGACCAACCTGTCATCCTGGTGATTGTAGTTTGCACGCTCATCTGGTCAAGACAGGAATATATATTTTAATTTGTGGTGGGGTAAATGTTAGAGGTTGCAGCAAATATATTCTACATTGCGGGTCTTTTAGCCAAGTTTTTAGAGGCAAGCATATGGGGCTAGTGCTATGATGTGTCGCTCAACTCGTACAATGAGGAGAAGCATGATTTTACTACTACATGCCCTCTCCCTTGCCCATGCGGGCGGTGGCTCGCAGATGAGGACCGGCTTTTGCTTACTACAACAAGCTATCCCTCCTGCACGCCGTGGACGGACATGCATCAGTTGCTTCGATACTGTAGAAGTAGTAACATCATTGTTCATCTTCTCGAAGAGGCGAAGAGCCAAGCGCAACCTGAACGTGGCAGTTGCGAACGCTCGCGTGGAAGTCTTTGTGTATGGGTGGGGCATGGTGCAGAGTCTTAAAGCACGCATATAGCCAGGCTCTTGCATGAGAGCCCACTCCCCTTACTTTCTCATCTTCTCTCTATCTCTTTCCTCACATTTACTGGAGAAGCAGAATGGAGCCAGCACGATGTGGATGCAACGCAGTTTGGACTCTCATAAAGGCGCCCCACCACTCCAATCTATCTACTCCTAGTCTCTGCGCAACACTGCCCACTCCAATCCAAGACCAAGACCAAGTGACCAGAAGCCACAAGCACCCATGGCATTTTTATTCTAGTCGTAAATGACATGTGTGATCCCTTGCTAGTTGGTTGTAATGGGGAGTATCATATACTAGTATCATGCATATCTATACTAGTATATGATACTACCTCCGTAATGCATAGTATCATAAGTTAGTATCTTAGGTTTCCTTATTAATTGCCATGCTTGACACAAAGTATTACAACATTTAATATGATACGGTATCATGATAGGATACCACACCCTCTCTTTCCTCATTTAATTGTGTGCCACATCATCCCAAAAATCTAGTTGGCATGCATGATACCGCTTATGATACTCCCATTACGACCAGCTGGCATTAATTATATGTAGTATCACTGTCTTCGACCTGGTGTACTACCTAGGTCCTGGTTTATTAGTCCCTTGTGTAATTTGTGCTAAATTTTGACCAAAGATTCAACTAACAAAATGTTAGTGCATGTCAACAAAAATTATGTCATTTGATTTGTATTTGAACGTAGTTTTCGATGATATAATTTTGGTGACATGCATGAACATTTTGTTAGTCAAATTTATGGTCAAAATTTGACACAAATTACAACGGGGAGCAATAAACCAGGACGGAGGTAGACTGATCCGTCACCATCCTGTTTTGTGTCTAATTTCACTTCAGCGACCCAACCTACATGGAGGGAGTGTTGTATATATTAGCACGACAACCAAACTTATATACTACAAGTCACGAGTATTCAAAACTGAGCGTTACTACAAGTCACGAGTTCAAAACGAGAAAGTGGAACAAGTACAGTATGCCTGTGCCGTTCGCGCCGCACCCCCACACGGTCGCAGTGCACAATGTAGTAAAAGACTAGTCTCTTCTTGACCCGCATTTACATTGATATGGCTTGAATGCCAAGGAGGGAGAGGGTAGCGGTTCCCAAGACGTTGAACGGTCAATGATGCATCCTCAATTAGCATGCATAGGGAATTAATTGGAGAAGCAGAATAGAGCCAGCACGATGTGAATGCAACAGAGTTTGGATTCTCATATAAAGGCGCCCCACCACTCCAATCCATCTACTCCTAGTCTATGCGCAACACTGCCCACTCCAATCCAAGACCAAGTGACCAGAAGCCACAAGCACCTATGGAGGCGATGGACGCGGGTGGTAGTCGGCTGTGCCAGATCATCCAAGACGCTGGCCTGCGGCCCCGCACCGTGCAGCGTTTCCAGATGGTGCTGGCGACCACCGACGTCGTAGCCCTCGCCGACGCCGGCTTCGCCTCTCACATGGACGACATGATGGTCCGCTCCATCCGCAAGTTCACCGCCGTCAAGAAGCGCGCGGACGACCTTGCCGTACTACTCTAGCCCACGCGCCCAGGCTCCTCATTGCCTGCCACCCTCATCGGCCTCCATGGTGACGAACTCTTTCAAGCCCTGGTGGCCCTGCAGGTGCCGGAGGTCGCGACAAAGAATCACTACTGCAGGATGCTGCTAACGCGACACTACGATCAGAGACCCTTCGATGAAACTATGTGCGATGCCATAATCGCAAACGGTGGTGTAAAAAAACCGTCAAAAAGGTGCAAAAAGTTTGTGATGGAGGATGCATCAAACACGGTTCAGATTTTAGTTGCGTGTGCGATGCGGGGCATACGGTTCAGCTCAATTAACCGTTTGCGATGAGGAGGAACAAAAGAAATGAGCAGCTAGATGAAGGTGTGTGCGATGTACAGCATAAGGTTCACTCGGATGAACTGTTTGTGATTAGGCAACACAAAAGAAACGGTCAGCCAGATCAAAGGTGTGTGCGATATACGGCATGCGGTTCACTCGGATGAACTGTTTGCGTTGAGACATGAGAACAGAAATGGTTCAAATGAACAAGATGTGTGTGATACGAGGCAAACAAGTCTGTAATCGGAAACATGTGCGAAGACTGATAACAACACAGACGATTACTGCTAACAAGCCGTGTGTGTTGTGAGCAAACGATTACTAGTATACAATTGTGAGTGATTGATGAAAACATCACCGACGGGTTCCATTGTTTAGTCCGTGTGCGATGTGATTTTCTTTGTCCGCACAACATCTACGCTCTGTCTACAGAGCATCAACATATATACTTAAAAAGACAGCATTGCATAACCAAATTAAGCATACAATTACACAAGTGACTACACACATAACATTTCCACACACCAAAGAAAGCAATTACATGCATACTAAAGTAGGAGAAACGAGGATCTAATCATCTACTTATTGTTGCGACAACGCTTGCCATTGATCTGCTTTCGGCTGGATCCCTGGCCGTTTTGGGGAAGGAGGGACTTCCTCATGTCAACGATCCGCCTGTACATGTCGTAGCTCGTGTACGCCTCCTTGGCCGCGTACACGACGTGAGCTTTGTCGAGTTTCTCCATCCAGGCCGAGTGCCAGGCATACTTGTCCTTGTTGCATGAATCCTTCATGTCTCTGTAGTAGGGGTCGATGATGGCCTCGGCGAGGTGAACCAGTGAGTCCTTCTCATGCTCCTTGCTGCCCCTGATCTTGTATTGGCCCTGGATGTCGACAAGATTCTGGCAGGCGATGCCCGAATTCTCGAGCGCCTTTACATCGTTGGTGATGTCCACCGTAGCGAACATGTAGTGGGGGCTGTTGACAAACCTGCCGAAACGCTTGCAAGGCCTTGTGGCCAGGCAGTAGTGGTAGACAAGGATGTGGTGGCGCATGCACATCTGGGCGACGGCGACCTTGGGACGAGACCCGGCATGAGCGCGGGTGTACTCGAGGTCGAACCCGACCACCTTCTACTTCTCCTCGGCAAACAACAGCTCCATGATGTGGATGGAGTGCTGTCACGACCGGTTTTCCGGATATTAATTTCCCAAAAAGACGGCCCTTGTGCTCACCAGCCCCAGGATTACTGTTAGCTGATGAGGCACAATCTTGATACAGCAATTCCAAGTAACGTACATAATATGTAGTACAAGACCATTGTGGCCTATGAGTACAACAAATGGTTTCTAGTGGCTGATGGCGGAAGCGGTTTGTGGTTCATCTGTGTCTATGGGACTCCATTTCCCACAAGAACAGCTGACCAGGATAACTCCTATCTTCGCGAGGCTGCTATCACCTTTGCATGGGTTCCGGGGCTGTCGTCGCAACGCTCCTCTCCGTGCAAGAAATTTGGCCAAGACAATAGCCAGGGACAAGCCAGTGAGTACTTTTGAATGTACTCGCAAACATTATGAACACTGGTATAATATAACAAGGGATAATCATGCTCCGAAATGTTCTATGATCATAACGTCGGTCACGAAATAAACAAAATCCATGATGCACGCATGCAGGTTGTTCATATAAAACATGAATATGCAATACGGGAGTAGAAATAGAATGCACCAATCGGGTGTCTGAAGCGACGCCTCAGAAGGATAATGATATAAATCATGCCTCAGTCGGGTGTCTGAGCGACACCACATAAAGGGCTTATAAATAAAAGAAATAACAAGCATGCCACAGTCGGACGTCTATGCGACACCACATAAAGGGCTTATAAATAATTTAAATGACAAGCATGCCACAGTCGGGCGTCTGAGCGACACCACATAAAGGGCTTATAAATAATTTTAAATAACAAGCATGCCACAGTCGGGCGTCTATGCGACACCACATAAAGGGCTTATAAATAATTTAAATAACAAGCATGCCACAGTCGGGCGTCTG
>NC_057799.1:407705235-407716929 GCF_018294505.1 Triticum aestivum | reverse complement strand
AATAATTTTAAATAACAAGCATGCCACAGTCGGGCGTCTGAGCGACACCACATAAAGGGCTTATAAATAATTTAAATAACAAGCATGCCACAGTCGGGCGTCTGAGCGACACCACATAAAGGGCTTATATAAGAATAATCACAGTGAATATCCAGGAGGTAGAACCGTCCCAGGGATACTCAATAATTCAAACAACGTAAATGGTTAGTCCACAATAATCATCATCATCATCATATGTCACAGGCCATAATCAAGGTTCTGGCTTAGCAGTTTTTTTTGAAGACCGACTCTAAGACCGACACTTGACCCATCTCAGACTGTAGTCCTTACCCATGGACACGGCTATTCGAATAGATTTAACCTCTGCAGAGGGTGTACTCTTTACCCACGAGTAACGGATTTCTTTGGTCCATCGGGACTAATTCCGCCTATGGTCTTTTAATTGAAAACACACCTAACCACACACACCAGCCTAACTTACCGGTGTCTGGAATCACCCACAACACCCATTAAGCAAAACTCTAAGTGGGGAGGCTACAACCTCGACTTAGCATGGGATCACAAAATTTATACCGCGCGCAAACTAGGGGAGCTACCCCCCTTGGCTCCAACCGGAAACACCCATGCCCCCGGACCAGGTGGCATGCCTACCGGATGCCTCCGGTATCTTCCACCATGGCCTCTCTGTACGGTGTGTGCTTGGTAAGGGGTTGACAACTTACTGAACCGTACCCTACCTGCGGCAGGGACAAGTGGTAGTACGAAACAAGTATGGGGGTTACTGGAACAAGACTCGATCTACGGCCGACTCAGGAGGTTCAAGTATTCCCTGTATGATTAGCATAACAAATATATTTCAATTAACAGATAGAATCACCACTCATCATACCTCACCGTGCCATACCGGACACACTCGTCTCGACGAGGGACTAGGGACAAGCTCATGTCTACCCAAGACAGAGACTTTCCCGGCTACCTTCCGGTAGGCATGAAAGGCATACGAAGATGATTATTATCACAAGCATATCCAATTCTAACAGCAAAGAATCTCATTATGCACTCATGCGTATGATCGTATCGTCACATAAAATAACGAATGCTCCATGTCAAGGTGGTGTTGTAACCGTATCAAACAACACACAAAAATATTATGCCAGGGTTCAGAATGCTTGCCTTCAAGTTGTGGAGAGGCGGGGTGCATTCCAAAACTTTTGAAAGTTTTCTTCTCTCTCCAACAAATCCTATTTTTGAAAATATTCAAATTAATACCAACTTTAAAAGCAGTACAAAAAGTTTTCCTAATTATTTTTGAAATAAATCTTAAAATAAACTAGATGAAATTTGAGGGAGGTAGGAAAAAGAATCAAATCATTTGGAGTTATATTTAAAAGGTTATAGCCAGTCAAAGTTTCAGTCAAATTCTGTTTTTAAAAAATAAAAGAAACTAAAAAAGAAAAAACGGTTCGAGGGGGAAAGCGTACTCGAGACTTTACGCTTTCACTTATCCAGCGTGGACGGCGCGTGGGTCACTGACAGTGGGTCCACGGGGCCCACTGGTCAGGTTTGACCAGTCGCCTCTCCCTCCTCTTCCTCTGCCCGAGCGGAGGCGGGACTCCGGCGATCGCCGTCGACGAGCGGCGTTTCCCCGCGGGGTCTTGAGGGCGGGGATGGATCCGCCAGTTCTAGGCGGTCCTCCCGGTGGTCGCTAGGCAGGTGGGGACGGAGGGAGTCGCCGGCGGCGAGCTTCGCGGCGGAGATGGCTTCGGGTGGATTTGGGGGTCGGGCCTATGGTGGTTCCCGAACGCGTTGGAGGGTCTGAGTGGTTCCGCAAGGTTGAGGGGAAGAGGATGGTGGCACTGGGAGGGCAAGGGGGCTCCGGCTACGGCGAATTCAGCTGAGGGACGGTGATGGCCGAAGTTGCCGGAGGCGGAGAAGACAGTGGTTTCAGAAGAATTTGAGCGAGGGGGTGCACTCTATGGCTTGCCTGAGGATGCTCGAGCGAGGCCTGGGGCCATTTATAGCCGGGGAAGGTCGGTTCCGCCGCTGCTGGGGATAAGATCGCCGGCCGACCACTTCTGTTGCGGCAGGGCGACGTGGCGATGGCCGGAGCAGGGTCGGTGCTAGCGGACGGGCTTGGAGATAAGGACGGCCTACTCACGTGGGCAGCTGGCGAGGAGTTGTGGATCGGGCGGCGCCGTCCATGGCAGAGGCGCACTGAGGACGCCGGCGTGCCGCCAAGAGGGCTCTGACGGCGGCGCTGTAGGGCGCCAGGGTGGCTTGGAGGGTTCTGGCGAGTGGGCGAGGCCGGGGCGCGGCCCTGCGGGCGAGCAAAGGCTAGGGGCGCGACACGGCGGCTCGGCTGCGCGCGCGTGCAAAACGTGCGCTCTGGGCGCGCCCAGAGCACGCACGCGACATGCTCGACAGAATGCCAGGGTGGGCTAGAGTGCTTGAGCTAGGTTGGCAATTAACAGGACTATGCTAGAGTTTGCAAGGAGGTTAATTGACATGGTGGTTAGGTCAGGGGATCAAGTTTATAATGTAAATTAAAAATCATGCCAATTCTGGCTATGCACACAAAGTGTTCGACAAAAAGCTAAGGGCATCTAGGCAACTCTTGGCGTGGCCAAACTCTCCAGATCATATTCTCTTTAGATGATAAAGAGGGTGGCAAGGTTAGTTGGTCAAGACCAGAAACTTGTTAGTGCAAATATTTGAGAAAACCAATTTTGGGCAGAAACTAAAGGTTATTATCTCATGAACCAAAAATACTCCAATGGGTCCATTCTCCTGGACTTAAGGGTTTGGTAGGGAGGACTATAAGCAAGAAGAAGAATCATGGGCAACAGAGCAATACAAAATGGAGTTGCAGTAGAAAAGGCCAATCTGGTCCAGAGAGCAAAAGAGGATGTTTTGCTCAAATTTTCCAAAGAACACTAGTGGGTTTTTGCACAAAATTGAATAATATACTCCTACTAGCATCCCCAAATTCTGGTGGAAGTTTTCAAGAAATATTTAAATAGGTTGAAGTGCAATTTTACCAACTGGACCAGTTTTGAAAATTAAGGGTAGAGCTTAAAATCTCCAATGAATAAAAGATATTTTTGCATCAGGGTGATTTAAAAACACCACATGACATCCCCAAATTTTGGTGAAAATTTTAAATGCATTTATCAAATGGTTGCAGTGCAAAAGAGGCTCCAAATTTATGAAAAATCATTTTAAAAGAATAAAGCTCAGGAAAAACAATTATGCAAATAAATCCACTGATAAAGAATTGTTTTATTGAGAGAGTATACAAGTCCAATAATATTTTTGGAAAGTTTCCACTTGAGGTAAAAACCCACAATATTAAAGAGAAGAGGGGTTCTGAAATCAAAAGATAAATCCAAAAATAAAAATTTAATTTCCTGGCAAAATTTTAATTAATAAAACAAGGTCAAAATTTTGGGGTGTTACAAGTGCTCCACCCAGACCAGGTCGTTGGTGTACACCATCGAGAGGTCCATGAACCTTTTGTGGGTGTCCACCACGGCACGCATGGTGAACTGCTGCTCATTGTCGGCAGCCGCTTGGAGCGCCATTGGAGCCGTGCAGGATACACTCTAAGAATTTCTCATGGTGGGTGTGCTTCTTGCAATGGTGGGGCACGATCGAAAGGTTGAAGAGACACAAGGGTAGGTTAAATGGCCGCTGTAATAAATGGGGGTCGGCTGGACTGTAATCGTCACGTCTTGTCACGTCGTTCATAGCGGAGGATTCCAGTGCACACTTGACAACACCGCACCGCACGCGTGGGCTCGAAGAGGCGCCAAATGTATCATCGGTGAGCCTGTTCCCGTGCTACCGCGCTATTTACCACGCAAGCTTCCCACCCTGCTAGTTTGGCCACGCGTCGGCTAGACGAGGGACAAATCGTGGGTGTTTATTGGCAAAAAGCTTTGTAAAAACGAAGTGTGTGGAATGACTTCGGTCATAAGTTTACCCTTGGGTGATGAGGTCAAAGTTACACGGAAGGTTGATGATGGACACTTGAGTGCGATAATTAATTCTGCGCTCTACAGTGCACACAGTGGAAGAAACCAACTGTGTGCAATAATGTCAAAGATCGCAGTCGAGTTAGCTATACAGATCGTGTGCTGTGAGATCGACAAGGTAAACTAATTCAAGAATGGTTAATAAAATCTACGACCATTGCATATTAAGGTCAAAATAGTGCTAGCAATATACGAGTCTCATACGATGCCATTTCAACGATTGTACCACAAAAGCTCGAAATGTTACAAGGTTCAAATTCCAGAGTTATATGGCTCAAATTCGAAGATTACAAGGTTCAAACTGATATTAGAAATGAAATTCAGCTCATCAGCTGCAAACGCTCGCGCTGATCCGCTGAACATGGATATCGGAGAGGTTCAAACTAATATCACCGCTTCTAAGTCTGGCTTCGAAACCTCACATTTTTTGCAAAGGGGTCAGCCACTGAGAAGTCATGTATGGGGTTGACACGATGACTTTCGATTACTCTGTCATCTGAAGTTCCAAAATGAAATTCAACATTTTTGGAGCCAACTCCATTCTGCCGCAGGCGCCGACGCTGATCAACAAACCATTCATTTTTGCGAAATAAATGTAGGGAAAACCTCATTTCCTTCAGCACCCTTGCTCTGAGAACAAAGAACCTGGCGAATATAATCTCCGGTAAGGTCCCTCGGTAGGAGTTCAAAGTAATTTCTGAGAGATGCAGATCTAGGCATTCGACGTGATTGTTATATTGTATCACATTATCCACCATTGGGCCTAATCTTATCTGCAAAAGAAGAAAACGTGTTAGTGCCTACATGCAGTTTTGAACATTACTACAGGCCTAGCTATTTGGTTTGCAGGATTTGTAAAATGCACTAACATGCCATCTTGGATCTGACATGATTAACATGGGCATTTGATTACATTATAGAAAAATGTAGCCTTCTTCACAAGAGGTTGGAGTGGATGAAAAGTTCCCTAAGAAAACTAGTACAGATGAATCCAAAGGAGAAATGCTTATTGATTGTAACCATATGGATCAAGCAACCAATATGGGGGGGGCATGTATGTACTGAAATCCTCCAAAACAACCTTCAGAAATCGTAGTACATTGTCATTGTAAACTTGGAAAAAGGTGCCACAAATTGAACTCCCTTATGGTTAACATTTAACAGGAAAGGAACATCACCTCGATATATAGCTTCTCCAGGCACAGAAAGCATCTCAGGAAACTGACAACTTGCTCCAGGTCGGGCCCAATAGATTCTAGTGCCAAGACCTTCGCTGTGCGCAGTTTTGGGGTCAAGCTTGTCGGAATCATTTTTTGAATGACAGACGAACAAACATCTTCAAACTCAGAAATAATGTTAATTTGTAGAAGGAGAGGTAGAAGGCGGCTGTTGTACCTGAACGGGTGTGGATCCAATAACAAGTTCGGAGTATTCGTCAGACGAGTAGCCCACCACTGGCAATTTTGGTGCAGAAATGACATTGATTCTTGTTGGACCTTCTTGATCAACTACAAGTAATCTCTCAAGTGCAGGTGTGTCCTGGATGACCATACCGTGGTACACATCTTGTGATGTCTTCCTGCCGCACCAGCAACACACATAAATAGTCCGGAGAGTCATGGAGGTGATGTGGAAGGTACTCAACCCATTGATCGCCTGAAGACGAAGGTACTCGAGTGCAGTACAGCCATGGAGTAGGCGCTCCATGTCACCCTTTGAGAGTTAGACGGTGACGAGCTCGAGGTGCTTCAGTCGTGGTAGAATAAGAGCGGGCGCGTCATTAAGGGGCGGGAAATGGTAGTTCCTGAACTTGGCGACGCGCAGTGTGGGCGCGAGGTGGAGTGCGGACGTTGGCAGCGACCGCATATGCCCATCATCAAAAGTGAGCTCCTCGAGCTAATCTAGGGCAAGGGATTGGAACCAGTCGTCAATCTTGGCTCGGTCCTTGCCGTTGGAACGGAACTTGCCCATTTTAAGGCCTTTGGTTGGGCCAAGGTGACTCCGAGGATCTTGGAGAACGCATCCAAGCTTTTGTGATAGCCATGGCAGAGCTCGTGGGTGTCGACGAGGTCGAGAGGGCTGGAGTTCCATAGGGGTGCCACCACCGGGAAAGGAGGGTTATCCGCGCCCCATATTTGATTGGGAGGAGGGAGATGATGACTCTCAACATATCACCGGGGAGGCTGCTGATTAAGTCTAGGCCTGCCGGAGTCGCTTGCGGTTCTACCTCGCCCCGCCTCCGCTTGTTGGCATCCCCGTTCTCCAGCTCTGGAGTCTCCTTGTCAGCGGTGCTTTCTAATAAAAATGGGAGTACATGGAATATTTAGTTAAAAAAGGGCAATAGAAAATTGTATTGGTAACTAGAAGTTATTAGGTAAGAATACAGTAAGAGAATGGAATAATAGTTGGTTGCTTAAATACTACACAATTCATTTGACATTGTTGGGTAAGTCAACATATGCAGATAGTTGAAAAGAAAACTTACTTCGAACAAAGTCTGGACGGATGATTTTGTCAGGGAAGTTAGCATATATCTCATGACCAGGCCCTTTTATGTGCAATGCAATTTTAGTGCCAGCTTTCAGTACATAAAACTTTGCAATTTCATTCCAAAAGCCAGTGCCAAAATAGGAGTCACCACGTTCATCAAGTCTTACATAGCAACGATTGTAAATCCATGGTTTGTGTGCAGTATGACATCCGTGGAGCCTTGATCTATGCAAAGGGAAAAATTGTGCACTACATAATTTGTTGCATAGCGAGGGATGTTCTGCAGAAAATGGTAGGATTGTTAAAGAAAATATGGTAACATGCAAATATGGGCCCAAATTGAAAGAACTGTACAACAGTTGAGATCGAAGGACAAAAATATATAATTAAACAAATAGGGTAAACATGATGTCATGGAAAAATGAGAGTAATCGAAAGAACAATACATCATTAATTTGCCTAATATTGAAAGAAGAGGGGGAAAATCCCCTTTGACGTATATGGTGCATGTGGCACCTTTTATCCAAATGTAGCAATATTTAGAATATTTTCAGGAAAGTAGGTCATGCCAACCGATTTAGGGTGAGATTGAACATACCGCGTGCGTCCTCAAGTTATCTGGTACGATGACATGGGATCTCTGGCGGCGGTCGCAAAGTCCTGAAGTGTCGGCGCACTATACATTCTATGAATGAAAGAAAACCCTCAAATCAGCTACAATAAAAATGAATTCACGGCGACTTCCGCAGGGTGATTAAAGGAGGCAGATGAACTGGGATAAGGGATGAGATAATATCTCGTTAAATTAGTTACCTTGTCGTCCATGAGAAAGAACCCTCAGTACAGCAGATTCCCCAACCGAGCGGAGCTGGGTCGACCGCGAGCAGCGTCGAGAAAGTCGATGGCGATAGGCGGCAGAAAGCAGAAGTGGCGAAATGCGGTGGGCTTTGCCGGTAGCTTGGCGGCGGCGGCAGGCGTTGAGCTAAGTGTTTACCACCGCGATAGGCGGTGCCATGGCATAGACGTGGAGGAGCTTGTGCAAGTGTGAATGGGGAATGTACCGGAGGGGGCGAGGGGGTGGCGGGCGGGGTGAGGGTTTTTGTGACGTGGGGATGGTGAGGGTTTTCTTTTTTCTTTTTTGAATTGGGTGGTGAGGGTTTTCTGTCCCACAAAGAATTTTGGGGCCGACGGTTTGCTAGAGTGAACCGTGTGTGATTGATGCAGCAGGCAAAATGAAAGTCATTGCACACGGTTCTAATTTTGGGAACCGTGTGTGACTGACGTACTACCTCCGTCCTGGTTTATTGGTCCCCCGTCGTAATTTTTACCAAAATTTGGCGAAATATTTAACATACTCAGACATAGATAATAAGCGTACACGTACATAAGCATAGTTCAACCATAAGTACATAGTTCAACCGTCATTAAGCATACTCAAGCGTACATAGTTCGATCCATCCCACATCTCATCTCACATGCAGCCGGCACGATCCTGAAGCTTCTCCAGGTACTCGGCGTACGCGCCGTGCGCCACCTTGCAAGAATACTTCTACTTGAAGGAGCCAACAGCCCGTCCTCTTGCATGCGCCAGAACACTTAGATACGCGTCATGAAGCTTGTGGTTGCAAAATGGGCATCCATAGCCGTCGTTCCAGGTCCTAATACGCCTGTTATGCATTCCCTCATAAAGCTCCCTCAGGATTCGCCTCTTGTACCTCCTCTGGGCATCTTCATCCTCGATGTCCACATCGTCAGACAGCACCTATACAAATAGTAAAACAAATTTGGCATCAAATCACTGATTACATGCCATGAAGGAGGATTAGGAATTTATGGCTATTTATTTATACATATCCAGAGATTATGGTTCGATTTTTAAACACAGTCGTCTATGTACAGACCAATCTTGAAGAAAATAATGGCACAAACATATGTAGGTCATTCAACATCAATTGTCAAGTCCTGGCTAGGAATTATTAGCACGAACACTAACCCTAGTCGGATTACTAGCAGAAATCATTTGCACAGATGAAACAACTAATCACTTATCACCTGTACCATTCAAACAATCAATACACTACACGGATCTAACGAAACTTACTCAGATTTCATGGGTTGGGAGAACATAACCATAGGCTTTCTATTCCAAAAAGGGGGAGGCAGGAGTAACCAGAAAAACCCTATGATCTATTTGACACATAAATGGGTATAGATGACTAACCAGCTGTCCCTTGTCGTCGGAGTCGTCGCGGGAGTGGTCGTCGGAGTCGTCACCACAGTGGTCGTCGAAGTCGGTGTGGAACTCCGCCTCCGACTGTGGAAGCTCGATGTCGTCGACGACGTCAGGGTGCAGCAATAAATCACCGGCGGTGACGGCAACCTCTATCTCCATCTCCACGCCATGCTCCGATGCTTTAGCAGCCCCGGTGTCGCCACTCCCTCCGATGGGGCGCTTCGGCAACATCCTCATACACTGACGGCTTTGAGGACTAAGAGCGGCGTCGAGGATGCAAGCGGAGAGAGAGAGGATTGTGTGTGTGTAGCGAGGATGGGGGGTGCGGCCGCTCGGGCGCACCATTAATATGGAGTAGTGGGAGTTGTGGGAGAGAGGCGGGCGGCGGTCAAACCGATGGCTCGCCTCCCGGTGAGCCTGCGCACCAGACTACTGGCATGCCTACCAAAATTTCACACAACTACTCGCGTGCCTCCCGATGACACTGCGCAGCGAGCACGCCTCCGTCAATTCACACACCTGCATCCACGCCTCCCCGTCTGCCTGCGCGGTGGACTGCTCGCATGCGTCCCGTAAACTCACGCCTACTCGCACGCCACACGGGTCGCGCGGCGGCACGTATATTGTTTTTCTATTTGGATGATTAATGCTGCCTCTTTATTGCTTAACCGAAGCATGGCACGTATCCATTGTTGGTCTAACGCTCACGGTTCGAATAAATAATCCGTTTGGGATATTGGTTCCCAATTATTAATAATCTGCCGTCTGTAATTAGATACGGATTACATCAAAACTGGTCTCAAATTTGACAAAAAAAGTACAATGCCACTTTGTATTGGTGTCCATATGACAACACGATAAGTTTCATGAACTTCAAATAAGTTTTGGATGTACTAGAATTTAAAAATCAAGATTCTCAATGTTTGAAATTTGTTGCACAGGGAGTAAACATGCACCCAGTGACACACATGTGTTTTTGCAATCCATTTAGGTGGACTGTCACGTGTGCATGTAGCTCAAATTTGATTTTTGCACATTATACCCATAGAAAATCAATCAATGTACTAAAACGTCTTAATGATCTTTGTGATTTTTTGAAATTGAAATGTCCCTCATTTGGTAACATGTATGTTCACCATGGGATAATTAATTTAACATGCATCGTAGTTGCGGTGGATTCGCGGTGTGTGTGTGGGTGTGTGCGTCTGGGGGTGGTGGGTGGCTCACAATACACTACGAGTTGTGAGCCACCGTGTGGGTTGGCCGTTTTGTTAGGCAGGCCGGTGCCACATCAGAGTCGTGAAATCGTTATTTAAAATATTACACAACCCTTTCATACATAAATATTTTGGCCACATGCAGTCGATGGTTGTCCTACACGACACTCGATACTCGCGTTTGATGCTTTCTATGGGCCCCCGAGGTCATCGTCCATCACTTTGACGAACAGCCAGCAGTGAGGTTAATTTGACCAACAAGGTAGAATCTTTTTTGTGTGTGTTATGGTGGTATATAGTACGCGACGAAGAGGTGGGAGGGGACTAGCATATATACTATACGTATGCGTCCGTGAACAATTACACCTCACTCAGTGTCGGGAGTTTTTGGTTACCGAGGCATGTGCCACATCAAAATTGTGAAATTGGTTATTCAAACATCACACAACACCTTTTTGGGCCACATGCATATATATCCTAGCTAGGACACTCACGTGTGAGGCTTCCATCTGTGGGCCCACGAGGCCATCGTCGATGCATGCATGCATCACTTTGACCTACATCGGGAGAGGTTAATTAATTTCACCATCAATGAGGATTCTTTTGGGTTGTACATATATTACGGCAGGAGCATATAGTATGTTGTGAAGAGGCGGGAAGGGGACCATCATATGTAGTACGCTTGATATGAACCTCGCTCTGTGTGGGTGCATGGTTTACGGTTTTTGAGGCATGTGGCACATCAAAGTTGTGCATTTTGGGTATTCAACATATATACGTTTGGCCCACATGCAAAGCGGTGGTGGTTGTCCTCTCGCACCCACTTAAGCGGTTATCAGCGATATCGACGCTTTCCATGTCTGGGCCCTCTTGGTCCATCACTACTTTTTGCCTGACAACAAGAGAGGTTAATTTGACTTAGGAGGGGATTATTATTTTTGCTCTGGGATGACATGCATGATACACTTTGAGCACACACACATGCATGTGTGTGCATGAATCCCTCCCATCGAGTCGAAGTGGCTAGTACAACGACATATCATGAACCGATCTCGCTCTGTGTGGGGAGCTAGTGTACGATTTTTGACACACGCGCCACATCAATGTTGTGTATTCAAACATGCATGCATGCATAACCTCCATACATATGCATGTAGTGGTTGACTTCGAACGATACACTCCCTCGCGTGGTTATCGGCAACAAGCCTATATATTCGTGGGCCCGTGTGGGCATCCATGATCACCTTGACCAACAACAAGATAGGTTACCATGGCGGATTCTTCATTTGGTTCGTGTTATCATAGTATAGGTCATGGTGAGATTCAGACCTAATTAAGTTTGAGCGCATATACTATGCACGCATGCATGCATGAATCCCCGTCGTTGGCTTGAAGTGTGGTGTAACATACATATGCATCGTCAACCTAACCCTCACTCAGTGTGGGGATTTCTAGTTTGAGATCACGGTGCCACATCAAAGTTGTTCCATTGTTACTCAAAAACACACCTCTCCATACATATGTTTGGGCCACACGCATGTAGTGGTTGTCTTCGGGGACTAGCTACTTGCGTGATTATTGGTGAGCTAGCCCATCTCTGGGGTCGCATGGACGACCATCACTTTGACCAACAACAAGAGAGAGGTTGTACGACCAAGGTGGATTATTCTTGGTCCATTTTACGATCCATCTTGGTGAGATATATGCCTCTCTGGCCCGC